>NC_047515.1:9040130-9340130 GCF_902827115.2 Pseudochaenichthys georgianus
TCGCTGCGAGGGGGACTCAAGTTCCCATCAGCAAAAACACGTGGGTTTGCTATCCTGGCTCCAAAATGGTGGAATGAGCTCCCCATTGACATCAGGACAGCAGAAAGCTTACACACCTTCCGGCGCAGACTGAAAACTCATCTCTTTCAACTCCACTTCGAGCGATAGAATGACTAACAAAGAACTGCTAACAGAGCACTTATATACTAATAAATAACAATGTTTGGCTCTATGAAACCTGATGTTCTTATATGATTCTGTTTTCTTCAAGGTTGTGTCTTCCTGGTCGAATGTACTTATTGTAAGTCGCTTTGGATAAAAGCGTCAGCTAAATGCAATGTAATGTAATGTAATGTCCACTTTAAGTTTGACAGCCTTAATTGCGTCATTCAGGAGGCACATTACAACTTAATCCTCTTTCTCTCGCCCTCCCTCCCTCTCTCTCACAGTCTCTCCCGGACATGCAGACTCTAGCAGAAGACGGTCTGTCGTCCCCTCCGCTCGGTCCGCCCAACTTCCTGCAGCTTTCCAAAGAGTCTGCAGGAAGCACCAGCAGCAAGAACTCGTCCTCTGATACTGACGACTTTGTGCTGGTGCCTCACATCTCCACTGACAGCTGTGAGTGCACGCACATACTGTACCCTACTGTGTGTTCTGTAACTCACCTGATTATACCAAAAGGAGATCAAGTCTTTGGCTAACCTCACTTTGCTTGTGGAGAATGCAAATATATTACCTGTCGAGCTGGGGGTTATTGCAAAAAGAATTGCGTATTATTTTCACAGCAAGAATACAATACTTACAGCAAGAAAATATAAAAGACAGTTTGCAGAATCTAACCTTATTATAGCCATTTTGATTAAATGTTTAGGAATAATTGGTCAATGTATTGTTGATCCTTAGTGTATCACAACATGAATATATATATCATAACTTTTCACAACACAAAGACCTTTCCTTACAGAGAATACTTGTGCCTCCCATATAACTTATTACCTTTTCATACCAAAACAAAAGAATGTATTGAAAATAAGAATAAAACATGATATTTATTAAGTTTATCAGTGCTCCCCAACAAAATATATAGTCCTGGACCTGAGACATGAGGAAGAAGGGATGGGAGGGGACGAGGATTAAATGTCGGAAAATAGTCATATTTTAAACTCAATGCTTTATTTGAGGTTGTGGAGAATAGGGACAGCTAACTCAACCAACCAGTATCTGAAAATACTTCCATTTGATTGGTTAAAAATGTGTTTTGTTTTTGTAATTCGATTTGTTGTTAGTATGTCGTCAAGTAAAGCAACTTATTGGTAGTTATACAGTTTGAAATCATCTGACCTGGGAAATGTTCTTTCACAATCAGTGTTATGTTCACCCTCTCCATTGTACATACAGTACAATGTACACTTGACAGATGGACTCAGAAGTAAATGGACATCTGTTCTGCACAAGCACGCAGATGTCTTGGAAGTATATGTAATGTGAGGTCCGATTCATTACCTGCCAATAATACCTACAGCGCACACACACACTCAAACACACTCAAGCAACACATGTCACCAAATCCGCCATTACGTTAAACACCTGCTAACCATTTCATGCTGTAATCGTAGACATCAGTCCGTAAACAGAAGGTACGTACCCTTACCCTTCTGACTGGTAAAATGAACCCACTCCCTCTGCAACTGCCACACACACACACACACACACACACACACACACACACACACACACACACACACACACACACACACACACACACACACACACACACACACACACACACACACACACACACACACACACACACACACACACACACAACACACACACCACACACACACACACACACAACACACACACACACACACACACACACACACACACACACACACACACACACACACACACACACACCTGCTAGTCCTCCCCTCAAACAATGAACACAGTGTAGTCATGTAATCACCTGATTACTGTTGATTCATACATCAGTAAAGCCTGCTGCCTCTTTATAATTGTTGTCTTTCTTTCTTTCTTTCTTTCTCCCTCCTCAGACGACCAGCCAATGGGAGCGGGTCGTCGACTGTCCAGTGAGTGGGGGTGAGTAAGATGCGTTCTTCCAAACTGGTTTGGATATTGTACCAAAATATGTTATTAAAAACACACACAAATGTATCGTGCATTGTGAACCTATGCAAGAGGATTAGGGACATGTGACATTTCTTTTAGATCTGACCAAAAGTGAATTTTTGTAAAAAATGTAAGAATAATTTCTCCTAATTCTGACTTTGGGGAAAAGTTATATGAAGAGAAACAAAATCTGGACAGGAACACTGATTCCCAAAGTCATAAAGCTATAACAGACATTAATGCACACATACAAAAAATATAATTATAGGTGTTGTTATACCCTCATTTGCTTTCTTTCTAACAGTAACTTTGCATAACGACTGGAAATACAGGGAAACACGCACTTTGACTGTGTCCAAATTAAACTAAATCTGCCTATTAACATCTCCTGAATTTAATCCGTACAAAAGTTTATAAAAAATTGTGATTTTATAGGGGGCTTGTGTTAACACTTAACAACAAATGTAACATGTATTTGTTGGTTTATTCTGGTAATACATTAGTCATATAATAAAGTCTAAATAGCATTACAAGGGTCTGCAAAGCCTTAATGAATGCTGCAGATTGAAGTGTGACATGATGCCGATTCACACACAGCCTTGATTTCATGTGCATGTGTGGAAGGTCATAACATCTATTGTTTGCATGTTTTTATTTCAGTGAGGCCTCCTTTGTTAATTCACTTCCCTATTTGTGTCTCTCTGACCAACTGCAGCTTAACACCACACACACACACACACACCACACACACACACACACACACACACACACACACACACACACACACACACACACACACACACACACACACACACACACACACACACACACACACACACACACACACACACACACACACACACCGTCCATTTGTCAAGAGTGAATTATCCTGCACACCTCCTAATGTGCATGGTGAGTGAGATGTGAATCATTGAGCCAAACAACAAGGTGGTTCTGCGCTAAATAAAGCACCGACCCACGAGGGCTGTGTGATAAGAATAGACATGCACACTGCCCAAATCTGCTGCTTTGACAAACTGTGTTATTACTGGGCCTGTGTACTTAAAAGATCATAACACGCTTACATGTACTGCTAACACACTATGCTCTCAATGTTACCGTCCTTTTTCTTCAGGTTTACATCCATGTTATTGAATTAACCACTTATATTCATCATTCTCCTGTCCAGCAATTATTCCCTGATATTTGACCCTTTTCTACCTTCCACTAGCTATATCTCATCAGGGAAGCTTTTAAAAAAAAATACTCTAGTTTCAGGTCAAAATAAAATAATTAAACACATATTTCCGTCTATAGAGAGGCAAAGTCCCTCCCCTTCCGGGGTCCTCCATGGGACTTTATTTCGGAAAGATTATGTATTGAAGTCAATGGCGATTATCTTTCAATCCCGTTTGAATTGTGCCGCGAATTACACTATGATGTTTGTCAATTTAAAAGATAATTTTGCAAGTCAAAACAATAAAAAAGTGTCGTAAAACTGTGAAGTAACCCATTTTTTTGTGTGAAGCGCTCAATGAACTTCAACTCTGGTCTTGCACACGTCACCAACACCAAGATGGCCGTCACGTTAGCACATTTCACTTCTTTCTTTCAGAATGAGGCGAAAAGTATTAACCTCTTAAGCCAGAGGGTCCCCCCAGTGGACCCCTCCCACCGTTTTTTTACGAGACTATGTCTCAGGGCTTCTTAACATTTATGAAACTATTAATGTTCCATACCCTTTTAATGGTAAGAAACTCAGCTAACTGAAAATGTGAACCATTTTTAGCTAAAAGAAACACAAGAGTAATACCAAGCCTTTGAATTAGCATGGAGCGAAAAAATGCTAACTAATGCTAACGGACTTTTGCACAGCACTCACGGTTGAAATGCCCTTATTACTTATCGTAACTGCACAAACAAGATATCCGATTAAAGCTGAGACTCAACAGATTCCACACATGTAATGTCACCACTGTACGACCCCAAATTCCTGGAGCTATCAGCCAGAAAAGAGAAAGTAAACAACATCCGGTTTCAAAAATATTACAATAATTACATCTTACCTTTTTTGATTTGTGATCAAAAGTTGTGTTCAACGGAATAAAAACGCCGCTCAAGGTTAATCCAATGTCTTTGTGTCACGTAGACATTTTTACTGATAATCCATCATCATATTTATGGCAATATACTGGGTATAACGTTTTGCCGTCCAGGCTTGTACTTTCAGATATGCTTCGTTTGCTTCTCTATTACGTCCGCAATGGTAACTTTTACGTGGATTTGGGAACTGCCCATCGATTCTATTGAATGTAATGGTTAAGAAAAATGTGTAATTCACCCAAATCGAACAATGGGTTCCAGAGATATGGTCCTGCGTAAAGTATAAAGAATGCCAGCCAGCGTAAGTACATTACGCAGCAGACTTTACTTATTGTTTAGTGCAGAAGGAAGCAGGAATTGCAGGAGCCAGAGCGCACGGAGCGCAGAGCGGACAGCAGATAACAGAATTGCAGTTTTATTGCTTATAGATTATCAGAACATTTCAAAGGGGACACAGCCACATTGGATATTAACCTATGGATTAACTACATCATCGTTTTTATCGTTTTAATGCCATTGAAGACCAGTTTAGACCAGACAAAGAGGAAAGTAAGTCATTGTTAGCCTAGCGCATGTTAGTACCTAGCGCCACTTGTTTTGATGTACGTTTTTGTTGATAACCTCGCGAGTTTGTATCTTTCAGTGTTGAGGTGAGCACCGTTAGATTCTGTGTCTTTACGATCATAAACAATGTGTTGGATGTGCAGCTAGGATAAGTAATAAGGGAGCTAGGAGTGATTTTCGGTGCAGTAATAGGTTAGCATTTTTCGCTCGGGGCTAATTCAGAGGCTCACTGTTAGCATTGTGTGTTTTTTTTTTTAAAAATAAATGAAAAAGATCAGTTAAATGAGTTTTTTCCCGTTATATGGATAGAAAATATTCATAGTTTATTAAATATTAAGGTTCCTTAGACGTTGTTTCCTGCAAATGACGCGATTTCGGGTCCGTGGGGCCTAAGAGGATAACAGAGTGTTTTATTTTATTTTTTTCACAACAGTTGTATTTGGATGGAATGAATACCTATAGTGATAATTCAAAGTAATAAAACGATTTTTACAGTGAAAAAGTTCAAATGGAACTGATGGTTCCCAAATTACCCAGAGGTGAGTCCGCCTGGACTTTATTTTTCTAAACCTCTCTAAAAAGGTCAAATTTCACTTGTTTTGCATCAATCTTGATACAGGGTACTTATTATATGTTATAGTTTGGATTCCTAAAGCTTTTCGTCTACTAACCCATCATTCAAGGGTGGTTTTAATGGGTTTTCTTTAGGCGGACATTAGAATTTACATGTTTTTACTATGTTCCATCTGAATTGACTTTAAAATAAAAACATCTATTGATTCTGACACTTCTACATCCAACTCACAGATGTAACCTTGCTTTGAGAGAAAGGATTATTAATTCACCCTTTTTAGAAGTGAAGATATAGTCTTTGTTGTTCGTGGCATTTTCGAACCTGAAAAACAGGCGCAGGGCTTAAGAGGTGAAAATCACTACAAGTCTGGCCATGTTGAGAACTGTACATACACACAAGGGGAGTTAGTCCGGCTTTACAAGGTTTTGGTGAGTAACGGTTCGTCCACACAGCAGCTTTTCAAAAATCTTGGAGCTGGGCGTGTCTGAAAGCTTGGGGATTTTTTGCGAGCAACGCGACCAACAACCAATCACATGAATCTCCCGCCCCCGACATACAAAGCAAAAAACCCCGGGGATTTTATGCGAGCAATATATATATATATATATATATATATATATATATAAACTCCCCAAACAGGCGAAAACCTACCAGTTTCACCCACTGTCTCTGCCACCTCCCTCCATGCCTGGTTCCTCCGGTTTGTATCCCGTTAATAGTTCTGGTCGTAAAGAACCGGGTGATTTGCTACCGTAATTTCTCGTTTGGAATATGAGGAAATGAACTGCGGTCTGGTTCTCCCTGCTTACACGCGATTTGATTGGCTAGCGCTTCTACTGTCAGATTTGCATAAACGTGATTTGATTGGCTGACGCTTCCAGCTCAGCTTCAAAAGTTGAACATTGCTCAACTTTTGAATCCTGGAAATCCTGGAAATCTTCACTTCGCTTCCCCACAATGCAGTTCGGCGAAAAGCGAGGCAAAGTGACATCATCCCCATTCAAAGTCAATGGGCAGAGAAGCGTTGGAAGCGGTGGAAGATTCGTCTAACGGCCCGTCCACACAGCGGCGTGCGTTGACGCTTGCCGGCGGGCGTGTCTGACACTCGACCAACAACCAATCACATGAATCTCCCGCCCCTGACACACAAGCAGCGGTTTGATTGGCTAGAGCTTGTACTGGCATATGATTCGATTGGTTGACGCTTCTGCCGAGGCGTCAAAAGTTGAACATTGCTCAACTTTTGCAGCGAGTCACGCCAGCAACGCTCCGCGTCGCTTCCCACGATGCAGTTCGGCTAAAAGTGACGTCACCCCATTCAAAGTGAATGGGCAGAAGCGTTGGAAGCTTCAACGCACGCCGCTGTGTGGACGGGCCGTGAAGCTGCTGTGTGGACGTACCTACGGATTCAAAAGTTGAGCAATGTTCAACTTTTGAAGCTGAGCTGGAAGCGTCAGCCAATCAAATCACGTTTATGCAAATCTGACAGTAGAAGCGCTAGCCAATCAAACCGCGTGTAAGCAGGGAGAACCAGACTGCAGTTCATTTCCTCATTTTCCAAACGAGAAATTACGGTAGCAAATCACCCGGTTCTTTACGACCAGACTATTTAACGGGATACAAACCGGAGGGACCAGGCATGGAGGGAGGTGGCAGAGACAGTGGGTGAAACTGGTAGGTTTTCGCCTGTTTGGGGAGTTTATATATATATATATATATATATATATATATATATATATATATATAATTAGGGCTGTCAAGATAACGCGTTAACGCAAAAAAAAATTAACGCCACTAATTATTTTAACGCGATTAACGCATGTGTATTTGTTTTCCTCGGCCGCCCCGTAGTTTCAGAGCACATCGAGTTTAAAATACCATCTACAAGCTGATGCTGACAGCCCCGCTCCTGCCGCCCGCTTGTGGCAGACCACACTTCCACGCTCACCGGCAGGCACCGACTGGCCATCGGGAGGACCAGGAAGGTGTGTGGATGTGTGGATGTGTGGCCCGAGCGAGCGAGAGAGACCTTACGTGCATTGTTGTTGTTAGCATCTGGTGCTAGCTAGCTGCGCTAACGGATATAAGGAGCTGTTTAAATGAAAACAGAGGAGCGACATTTCGCCACAACTGCGCCGAGCACTTGACTTTATGCAGGAAGCAGACAGCGGGACATTGTACTAACAGTCAGCACACTCATCATTGCAGCAACATGATTGCAGCGTCCAGGCAGCTCCCGTTCGAGCATATGCCTTGAGTTGCACATAGCTCCAACGATCACACACACACACACACACACACACACACACACACACACACACACACACACACACACACACACACACACACACCACACCCACACACACACACACACACACACACACACACACACACACACACACACACACACACACACACACACACACACACACACACACACACACACACACACACACACACACACACACACACACTTTGTATTGTATTATTGTATGAGAGGTTCCAGGTTGAATTGAGGCGAATGTTTGTAATGTTCAGAGGTTGTTGTGTTTAATATTCATGAGAATATTTGTCATTGTTCAAATGATAATAAACACATATATAAAGCATATTTGTCCACTCATATGTTGATAAGAGTATTAAAAACTTGAAAAATATTCCTCTAAGGTACATTTAGAACAGATCAAAAATGTGCGATTAATTTGCGATTAATCGCGATTAACTATGGACAATCATGCGATTAATCGCGATTAAATATTTTAATCGACTGACAGCCCTATTATATATATATTGCTCGCATAAAATCCCCGGGGTTTTTTGCTTTGTATGTCGGGGGCGGGAGATTCATGTGATTGGTTGTTGGTCACGTTGCTCGCAAAAAATCCCCAAGCTTTCAGACACGCCCAGCTCCAAGATTTTCAAGATTTTTGAAAAGCTGCTGTGTGGACGTACCGTAACACGAGTGTAATGTGTAACGTTAATGACATCACTTACGCGACTCTGGGATTTGTAGTCTTTCTAGTTGTGTATTTTTCATAGTCTTATATTTCAACAGTTTTACGACAAACTGTGACTTTTTTGACATGGAAATGATTTTTTAAGATTGACAAACATCATAGGTGTAATTCGTGGCACAATTCAAACGGGATCGATAGATAATCTTTCTCTCCCCATTGACTTCAATACATAATTTTTCAGAAATAAGGTCCCATGGGGCGGAAGTAGAAGGGCGGGACTTCGCCTCTCTATGAAACCTTGAGAACTAATGCTGTCTGTTGCTAATTTTCTTTACTTATTCCCAATATCCCATTAAATCTTTTTTTCCCGCAGTGGGACAGTGCTGCTAAACTGCAACAATAAGATGAGTAGATTAACATATCATAGAAAAGGCAAGCACATGTTAATAAAATAAAATACAAATAACTATACATCCATGTTAATAAGTAAAAAGTAGCAGCAATATCAAAAAGTAAGTTTACAAGTTTAAAACATTAAAAGTACCTGTTTAGAAACAGGCAAGGGGAAACCCAAAACATAATGGGGCCTCTTTAAAACGTTTTATACACATATTCTGCTCCCTTAACTCCTGCTACTGCCTGTCTCTCTTTGTTCTTGTTCTTTCTCCCTTTTATAACAACCTGCAGTCACTTCTTCTATCTCCCTGCTTTCCTGTTTGCATGTGTCAACAGCCTCGAGCAAAACCGTTCTCTTCTCTCTCTCTCTGTTCCCTTTTTTCTATGCTCTGTTTTTGTTGCCGTTCTGTGTCATCCTCCAACTGTCCATGCAGCAGCTTTATCCCCTCCCTATGCTGTCCTGTAACACTTTTCTCCCTAGCAATAACTCTGTACTGCTTACATCAATTAGTTAAACATTGACACGGGAAAAACACATTTTATCTTCATGACCGCAGTTGCCCCTTGTAATTTAGTAACACACTCACAAAGACTTACTAAATCAAAGCCTTGTTTATCGTCTGTGCCTTGTGGGTACTACATTGATTTGAGTTGAGGAAGTAGAGACATGATGATGAAGAAAGGCTGGATTTGTTTGATGCCATCCCCCTCTCTGAGGCAGAAACCAGGTCAGAGGGAACTGACTTCAGATGCAGTCTCTCTCCTCTTGCCACTCTTAAAAGCAGCGGTTCAGTGACCTACAAATTCTCTTTATCTCTCCCTTTTTAACAAGGACTGCACACTACAGTCCTCTCCACATTAAGCCCTGTCTGGGTAGTAAAGCTTTCAGGCACCGGAATAAAATATAGAAAGCCTCCTTCGTGGGTTACTGTATCAAATGCTTGTATCTCAGAATAAATACAATCCAACAGAGTCTCTGGTTCTTTGTCTTGACTAGTCTCTGCCTCACGTGTCCTCCTGCTCACCCTCTCGTAGACCCTCCCAGTCTTCACATAATTACATAACACTGGTTTCCAACTGGTGTCGCACTCTTAAAGGCCCATTTCCCCCTACTCCTCCTCTTTTTTTTGCATTCTGTATGCTCAAGAACATTTTGTCTCCCGTGGAATAACAAAAGAATGCAAATGAGCTGTGGCTTCTTGCACTCCCCCAGCTGTGTCTGTGTTTATATCAGAGAACCGGCCTTACACGTGCCATTGGCCCGCTCTGGCCCGGCCCTGCCTCTAGCCACGCCCCCAGCAGCAAGAGCTCGAAGCTGATTGGGGCTGCCCTTTCTGTTTACATGGAAGCCTGGCCTCCTTTCTTTTTTTTCATCAGATGATCCGCCAGGCTAAACTTAAGTTCCTCAACCTGACTCCACTCTGAAGTAAACATAAAGCAGTAGAAAGAACATTTTAGAGTTGTCCTGCTTTATAAACCTTTGGATATTTAACTTATTATGGGTGTTGACCCCCCTGAAGACGTCTTGGAGTTATGGAAGCAGCAGCAGCATCGAGCAGACTGGCTAACTGCCCCCTTATCCCCGTTCTTCCCCAACAGGCAGCCGCAACCAACCCCTGGACAGACCCCTATGGTGTCCCCACGGGCTGAGACCACCCCCATCCCTGTTCCCACGCAGATCCGGAACTACCAGCGCATCAAGCAGAACCTCTCCAGCAGCCCGACCACCACGCTGTACAGCTCCCCCAGGTAAGAGCCTCCTCTGCTGGGTGTGAGGAAGTGTTTGTTACCTGAAATCAGCCTGTGACTAATGTTTTACTCAGTGTTAGTTGATGCAAACCCAGGCTGTTGTTTCATCAGCTGTTAGCTTTCACTGACATGACCTCATAACTCCACTCTGTGGCATCCGACCTGTTGCTGGGAGGATTTATGTGGAAACAAAGCAGAGGGGAGTGCAGAGGAAGATTAGTCTTGTTGTTGCTGAAAGGGAGAACACTGGAGGTACTTAAGACGTTAATCACCTGTTGTGTGTTGCTAATGTGCAGCAGTTTAAAGGTTTCTGTGAGGGCTCGTGGTCATCTAGTGGTTTGTTTGCATTGTCATTTGCTGACACAGTATTAGGAAAGTATGAAGTGGGGTTACTTCCATTGAGCTCCTAAAATGAGCTCTTAAAATGTTAACATTTAGGTTACTAATACCTTTTGGCCTTTCTGAACCAGCAGTTTCTTTAATGTCTAACATGTCATGTTAACTTAATATATGTGTCTGTTTATGGGACTACTTTAAGGTGCCCTGTTGAATCCTTGACCACTTTGAACGCTAAGGAGCAATGTTTTGTTATTTTTGTTGGCTACTTCGAATCACTTCTCATTAACTAGTGGGTCCCCATTTCTTTCTTTGTCTTGCACAATCATACAAGGTTGACACAAAAAATGGCAATGTCCCAACAAAGGGAAGACCACTATCTCTCAGACATGGTTGTAAACAATGCATGAAACATATTTAAAATGGCCTTTAGTTTTGGATGCGAAAAGAAGGTTTTTACCATACTTGTATTACACCTTGGGGAAACATTCTTTGTGTTCTTTCCACTTTTGTTTGTTTACCAAAAATCCCGTTTGTGTCCCCCCACTTTACAAATATGTTTATTTTTTTTTTTTTAACGCAAGCCGTCATCGCCACGGAGGAGCACACAGCCTCTGAGAGAGAGAGAGAGAGAGAGAGAGAGAGAGCACACCTTTTATCTATTTAATATAAAGTAAGAAATCATTCCAATGTGTACTATAGGACAGTAAAAAAAAATACAGTTTAAAAGGAGAGTGATTAGTCAAATATTCATAAATAGAAAGAAAGAATGCTAACTAGGTAACATAAGATAAGAATAAACCAGTTTAAATGATTTGTTATTGGTTGTGATCATATTCTAAAGATGTTTGGATTATTCAAAAGTATACAGCTCCCTTTCATCTGAGTGTTGAGAGCTGTATCCATGAATTCATGTTGTGCTCAAAGTGCACCAGATTGATGCAAAATCTTCCCAGGGGAGCATGCCCCCGGACCCCCCTAGAGGAGGTGAGGTCCACCTCCAAATAAAGCAGGTTAAAATAATTAAATTGAATACACTTTCTTTTAGTAAACACTGCAAACGGGTCCCACAGACCCAAACAGCACACAAAGGTTAAAGGTAAGCATATAATAATGTTAAAATGTGCTAAATATATAAAAGAGGAGTAAAAGTAGCCCAAACTTGTTTTATTTTTTTAAAGTAGCACTCATCGTAAAAAAGGTTGGTGACCCCTGTACTCGACTGATCATGTACTCATAGGTCTGAAAACTGAATGAATGTTGCACCTTTTAAAAGTCTGCATACATACTTAATGTTTTTTGTGTTTGATTTAGGTCCGGCACAGTGAGGCGCTCCAACACTAGTCCTATGGGGTTTCCCAAGGTGCCCTCGGGGTCCCCCAGCTCGGCGGACGTCCCTCAGACCGTCGGCAGGCGTCTCTCCACCGGCAGCTCCCGGCCCTACTCTCCCTCACCTCTGGGTAAGGACACGTCTGGATATGTCTCAACTTTTGAATAACACCTTCCAGACATGTGTTGGACGTGTCCAGAAGCTCCCAGCGAAAATGATGTGTTTGTGTTCGCAGTGGGCACCATCCCCGAGCAGCTGGGCCACTGCTGCTGTCACATGCAGAGCCACGAGCCCCGCAGCCGCAGCTCCTCAGGAGGTCAGTTTACAGGCAACACTACAGCCTGGTCACCTGCTTCACCCACATCCACATTAAACCCAACTGTGTGTCTAAGCATTTACATGGGATGTGGGTTGCTGAAACAGCCAATAGAAATCAGATCAAATAAAAACTTCAACTGGATCTTATCAAATGTGCAAGGTCAAGCAAAATAACAATTTCTCTGGTAAGGACATCCAGGACATAGTCAAACCATACACTCCAGCATCTGCCCTTCGCTCTGCATTGGCTAATCGGCTAGCTAGCAAGCTCCCCGTTTAAAGATCAGAACAATAGAAGGTATACACATCTTCATTTGCAGGCTAACAAAATACGTTCTTCTCTATGTAGCAATGATTAGGCTGATTGAAAGCTAATGTACTTACAGAATGATGGCTTTTTTGGGTTTCTTTGGGAAAATTGTCGGCTAAATGTATTGTAATAATGTAATATAAAATGAACCATATAGATCCAATGATACAAATGATAGGTAACAGTTCAATGAGATAAGGCCACACAGTATAATATGATATGCATTGGCATTCAAAAAGGTAATAACGACCTTAACTGCAGTTGTTGCCTTGTTATCTCATCTGTGTCATAACTTTCTAATTCCTTGGGTTACAATAGGTCAAGGTCTTTTTAAAAGTCATGATATAAAAACACTACAGATGTCACGTCTTGGAACTCCTTCACTGTTTGTGTCAGGACCTTTGCTGTCATGGTGACCGCTTTATTATGAGGAAAGTGTACTGTCTGAAATAAAGCCAGACTTTGGCCCCTATTTTGAAAAGACATACAGTAAAAACAAGCAGACTTAAATACCAACACAGTGTCTTTGGACAGTCTCAGGACTGTTGTTCTTTGACTGGTGTGATGCACAGAGCTCATTCAAAGTGTCACCAGTAGCATCACTCCCTGCTGTTTTTCTTTTACTCAGAGCTGAGGGACAAATGATTTAGTTATGACTCCCTAATGTCACATTTTCTGTGATCAGTTGAAATCAGATCTATACAGGTTTTTTAATACACTACGCTTAATGGTCCATTTACTTAAACTGACCTCTAATCCACTTCTCCAGGTTCCCCCGTCCCGTCCTCTCAGCTACTGGGGGCCCGGCTCCAGAGTGCCCCCACCCTGACCGAGGTCTACCAGACCAGGCAGAAGCTCCACAAGCAGTTATCAGACCCGGTTCAGCCTTCCTCCTCCGCCTCCTCTTCCTCCTTCAGTCATTCCCCTCAGTTCGGCCGCCCGGCCAACCTGGGCTCCTCCCCCACAAAGCTCCTGGGCACCTCCCCCCGCACGTCCGACTGGCTGCAGAAGTCCCCGCTGCCCACCATCATCGGCTCTCCCACTAAAGTGAGTACAGATTTTAAGTGATTAAAAGATCAGCGCCAAATACATTCCGTTTTTTAAGTTTCCCTGTTTATTTTGTACCTTTCAGACCATATCGGCCCCGTTCAAGATTCCCAAAACGCAAGCGTCCTGTAATCTGATGGCGCTGGCGGACAGCCCCGTGCCCACCAAGACGTTGGCAGATGCTCGGGAAATGTGTGCCCACCACTGCAACCCGTACCTCTCCGGGCGCCCCGCGGCCCCCGAGGCCAGCAGGACCTTTGGCAGGTAGGACTCCTGGACCGTTTCCTTCACTACCCGGTTTCCTTTTGCTACCCCATGCCATCTTTCCAACGTACATTGATGGTCATTATCGTTTATTGTTGATATGGATGTTCCTTTGCTATTCTTTGCCATCAGTAGTATCGTACCACCAAGGCACCTTCACAGTTTTGTACCAGATTCATTGCTTGGCAGGCAAAACATACTTCTGTTTCTAACATTGAATGCCTCTAAATTGTTGTATTTGCATAAAAAATGAAGACATTCATATTTAAGATTCAACGGTTTTATTGTTATATTGAAAATAGCTACAGTGTAATTGTTGGCAATAAAAAGCTCAGGCTCCACCGAAAGTGCAACATCCAAAATAACCAAAAACAAAAATAGTATGTAAAATATAGGAATAAGTAAACTACGTACCTTTTAAACAGAATATGATCAAAATAAATACAAAACTATATACTGTACAGTTGAATACAATACTGTGTATGTAATAATATGTAAATATGTGGGCTGCAAACAGATGAAAGTGCTAGAAGAAGATGTGTAGAGGACATAATGTGCTATTTTAAATAAATAAGTCTTTTGCATGTTTTTGGAGGAAAGGGCACTTGTGTGGTGCCGCGTAACGTCGCTGTTTGACATTGTGCTGATGTTGTTTGTGTTTTCTCTGCAGGTCCGTTAGTACAGGTCGTCTGTCTGAGCAGCAAATCAGAATCACTCTGGGGGGACAGGCCTATCAGGGCAGCAATGACAGCCTGAACACAGAGCGACCCATGGACACAGGTATGAGAACACTGCTGTCTGCACATGGCCAATATAGGGGGTTATGAATGTCTTGTTAGTCTGTATTTTTCCTTATAAAAGTATATAAAGTTATATTTAAACATGCCAGAATGAGAACTTACCTGATACGTAATGCTTCCTTATACCGAGTCTCATTTTTTACAGTGTATGATATAGTATTAAACCCATTTCCTCTTCCTAAAGCCCCTGCAGGTCCCAGTGGGCTGGTTCAGGGTATGTCAGCGAGCCCCCGTACCGTCCTCTTCACCGTGGGTTCACCGCCCAACAGCAGCACTCCGCCCACCTGCAGCCACATGGGCACACGACCCCGCACCACCTCAGGTGAGCACCCGGACCCTGAGCAAATAGGCTGTTCCCAGCAACAACATGTTTCTAGTTTTTAGTTAGTATTGATCTATGACCCCCCCCCCCCCCCCCCCCTCTCCCGTCAGTGGGCTCCAACAGTTCTGGCGGCTCTCTGTGCTCCACCAGCGGTCGGGTCTATGTGGGGTCTCCCCCCGGCATGGCCATGGGCTGCTCTCCTCCAGGGGGTTTCGGGATGAGTCAGGTTGCTCACGGGAGTGATGGGGCACCCAGCAGCCTGCGCTACGTTCCCTATGGGACCTCCCCCCCCAGCTTGGAGGGGTTCATCACATTCGAAGCCCCTGAGCTGCCCGAGGAGACTCTGATGGAGGTGAGGAAGTGTTTGGAGTGTTTTACTTAACAGGATAATTAACCAGTAAGGACCTGCTCGACTTGATTCACTTTTGGTACCAGGTCCTTTATCTTGATTTTCTTTTTCCACTCGATATAGCAGCCTATATTCGGCCGAGTTTCCCCCAGTATAAATAAAGTATTCTGATTCTGTAAAGACATCGTTTTCATCACCGAACAGAGGAATGTCTGTTGTTCAAAGTGCACAGCGTATTACACAGGATGCAATTTAATTGAAATAAGGGTCAAGTGTTCAAAATAATGTGATCCTTATTGGTCAGTTTGGCTAATTTGGTATGACTGGTCAGTGCAGGACCTTCTGTAAAACGCCAGTGACAATTCCAAAATAAATCAAAAAAGAGTCAAGTTGAGTAGAGTTGGCGGTTGAAATGAGGCTTCATGACAGCTTCATGACTCACTGGTACAGTCTTTCAATGTAGTCTTTCCTGTTTGACATTTACTCTTTGTCTGGTCCAGCGAGAGCACACAGACACGCTGATGTACCTCCGCATGATGCTCTCCTTCACGGACTGCGTCCTGG
This sequence comes from Pseudochaenichthys georgianus, assembly GCF_902827115.2. NCBI lineage: Eukaryota > Metazoa > Chordata > Actinopteri > Perciformes > Channichthyidae > Pseudochaenichthys > Pseudochaenichthys georgianus. The sequence continues at coordinate 9,056,247 of NC_047515.1, forward strand.
AGATGGCAGCGGTGCGAGCCGGAGGGACGGAGCTCGGCGTGTCGTCCGCAACGCTCTACCCCCCCCAGGACAGCGTGGTGGTAGACCAGATCAGCCAGCTCAGCAAAGAGTGGGGGTAAGGAATGCCTAAAGTGTGGTCTGACAGGATCTCAGATAAAGACTAATATCATGCAGTCTGAGGAGGAGGTGTGCTGCAGTGTTTGATTGACTGTGCTTGTGCTGCCCCCTTCAGGCAGGTGGAGCAGTTGGTGCTCTACATGAAGGCGGCTCAGCTCCTGGCTTCCTCTCTGCATCTGGCCAAGGCGCAGATCAAATCAGCCAAGCTCAATCCTTCCAGTGCCGTCAAACAGGGTAAGGAAATGTCATCCAATTAGAAAAGAGGCAGCATCTGCTGTTCACCCTTTTCATCAGAGGGAGTTGTTTAAATGTTACCTTTGTCTATTTAATTATTACTGTTGTTGTAACTTAACATCAGTTGCTGTCTAGATAGTGATGAGTGAGGCAATACAAACACAATATTTGTATCGTAATCCTTTTAGAGATATTTAATTCCTTCAAGCATGGCCCTTTCGTGTGTGTGAGCACCCTAGAGAGCAACAATAAAACATACACATCCCAGTTACTCGCTATAAAACAGTAAAACACAACACATATACACTCTTTTCCCAAGGACCCTTATTTTGAGTGGGATAAATCACTTCAGCCTAAACCTTAAAACATCTGTTTATCAAGGATTACAAAACGTTCTACTTCAATACCAACATTTATATTAAATGTTTAATGCCTACATGTCTCTTTTTTCTCTCAGTGGTGAAGAGTCTGAACGAGCGTTACAAAAGCTGCATCTCCCTCTGCCGGCGGCTGACAGACAAACTCAACCACTTCTTCTCCGACAAGCAGCGCTTTATGGACGAGATCAACAGCGTCACAGCGGAGAAGCTCATCTACAATAATGCCGTGGAGATGGTGAATGCCAGATATACAACGCAAAAGCATAAATATATTAAAAAGACATGTTGATTCGTGTCAGTTTAATTGATACAATAATGTGATGCTGTGTGTGCGTCAGGTTCAGTCTGCGGCTCTGGATGAGATGTTCAAGCAGACCGAAGATATCGCCTACCGCTACAGCAAGGCCGCCATGCTGCTGGACGGCCTGTCCAAGATCCTGCAGGACCCCACCGACATTGAGAACGTGGTCAAGTGTGAGTAAAATCTCTGGGACATAGATACACACATTCCTACACATGGGCCTCGAGCAGAAATCAATGGTATGAACAGACTGGGTTCAAGTGGCATCTATTGCTGTCTTCACATGATTCGCTTTAGAACGGTTCTGATCTCACTTTGCCATCCTTATCTCATGGAGAGCGGTGGAAACTGTCGCCTAGCTAACATTTTAATGTTATTTTTACTTTGACATTTATGGTTGCTAACCTTATTACATGCAGACAATGAGATGGCAGCTGTACAAAGCAACCAAAGCTAGCAGGGAGCTAGCCATAGGAAATGAAACTTAATTCTGTTCACAGTAAACAAAGAGCCACTCACTCAGGCAGATTTGGAATTCATTTTGAAAATGTGTCTCATAACTTTTCTGTTGATAACAAACACATTCTACAGCAAATCTACAAATCATGTACAGATCCGACTCTTTTTAACGTGGGCAAAAGCTTGTTTTCACTTTAAAATGTGCGGTTCTCACAAAAAAGATTGAATGAAGGTGCAGTTGAAAATTATATTTTCTTGTGTTCACTTCTTGAAATGTTTGCGTTAACAATTGTAATTTAATTGATTGTTTGTATTTTCCCTGCAGACAAGGCCAGCGTGGACCGCAGGATCTCAGCCCTCTGCTACTGCACTGTTACACTATACGAGTAGACACACACACACACACACACACACACACACACACACACACACACACACACACACACACACACACACACACACACACACACACACACACACACACACACACACACACACACACACACACACACACACACACACACACACACACACACACACACACAGGGACCACGTCCTAGGACTAGTAACTACCGTCCTTACAAAGACCTGATCCTCCTGTAGCAGTTCAAGCACTTTTCATTTGCCAGTTTCATCTGTATTTATCCGCCCACTGGCTGCATCACGGACTGAGCTGTGACCAGCGACTGATGCACAAAACAACCAAAGATGATCCAGAAACTAAAGACTGAAACTGGATGTGGACACAATGCATGCACCTCCATGTGCATTTTTCTTCCTACGCCATGATGGTGAAAAATCCATCTGATCAACATAAATATATATAAAAACCATATTTCCATCTATCAGGATATCATTGTTTTTTACCAGAGGAACAAGAGGATGGACAGGACTATGAAACGGCCTCAAGAGACTCCCCATGGAGAAAACTCTGTGATATCAGTTGTTAATTACTCTGTGTTTAAGTTGTTATTGTTCTTATTTATTGGTTCAGAAGAACATGGAGTCTCCTGCCTATTTTGAAATAACCTCAAGTATTGGAGCGGAAGGAAATCAAGCAGATGGCTGATCACTGTGTAACAAATCCAACAATTTTTACGTGAAACACAAACAGTTTTCACAGAAAACGACAGCCGTGTGAGCAAAGGAACCTGTAGATTTGATATGTTTTTAGCTCAAGCACTTTACTGTGGAGAGGTGTGTCAGTATAAAATCTGAAGGTATACATGTGAAGGCAGGGGAACGATCGCTCCCGCTCCCACCCCTCAATACTTACTGATTAACTGAATGCATACATTTCCCATAAGGCAGAGCAACCAGGGAAACGATTATCTTAGACGAGACAAATTGCCTAGAGCTCTTCTTTTAAGATCAAATAAATGTTCTCTTGAAATTATTTTTAGCCATGGAAAGACAATTTAAGTCTTTACCATTAAGGTGCAGTTGTTGATACGTTTATTCACACAAAATTACATAGCAGGGGAATTTTGATTGGCTTGTATCAACCGGGTGTTCATTTTCCACTCGCAACAAGAAAACATCTAAAAACTATTGACATGTATTTCCCTCGTTACCCCGTTTTGTAGGAATGTAAAGGAGTTCAAAATAAATATATATATATATATATATATATATAAACATGACGACTTAATACGTTTAATTTTACTAAAGGAATACATCTTTTATGTTCCGTCAGTATCTGTAGTATTTACTTTTTTTAACAAAACTTGATGTTTGCAATCTTGTAAATATTTGTATGTGGTGCATGTGATGATTCCTTTCCCCTCTTTTCGGGAGGGGTGTGTGTGTTTATGGGGTGTCGGTGACGCTGTCAGATGGCCTGCCTGTCAGTCAAAGAGCACAAATCTTTATATGTACATAGCTGAATTTGATACATTTTATTCATGTCTGCCAAGGGTTTTTTTTAATAAGAGAAACCTTTTTTGGCACAACAGGGGTGTGCCAAAGAATAAACTCTAACTCGTGGCAGCTCTTTCCGGAGAACTCTTTCTATCAGGACTGTTTGTTGTTCAGATCAAGACACATATTTGCTTAGTGGGAAAGTTTCTGAAATAAAAAACTAATTTCCCAACATTGTACTTGATTTGTCACAATCTGCACTGCCTCGCATCCGCGCTGTCCCTTTGCCTCCCCTCATCTGCTGTGCTCCTAAAAGTGTATGTACTGTAAGTATGTATGAGTCGGTGTATATAGACACACTTGCCAGGTGTGCATGAAGGCCAGTAGTAAACAGTTAGTGATGGAAAAGGAGGTGCCTTCTTCATGTGAAAGCAGACCAAGGCCTACTCCTCTGTACAGGTGTGAATACATTATTTTTCTGTGTACAAATGGGTATAGATGCATTCACAGGCACCTTAGGCCTGTTTCTCTCATGTACTGTTTTATTTTTATTTTTTAAAAGACATATCTGGGTTTCCTTCGTTCTCGTCATGAGCACTCTGAACCACACAAAGCCTTTTACTGCACACAGAGTGAAGAGGGACAACAAAGGCTAACGGAAACCCGGCCCAATCTTCACTCTGTACCATTTGTGTCCATGGACTGTAACTGAAATTGGACTGTTTTAAGATGGAGCATGGGTACTGCGGCTGCATTTTTACCCCGTTAGAACCTCTAGAATCTTGAATGTTCTGTATGTACCCCGTTGTTTTGCGCCTCCAGCTTGATCTGAATGCATTTTGAAGAAACCTGCCGTCAGTCATGAACCTGAAAATGCAACACTTTCCAAGCACCCATTTTCAGAGAAATGTTAACGTTACACTCGTGTCCCTCACTGAGGGCTGTCAGTCTTTGTTCTTTATAGAACCCAAATACAGTCTTTGTTATTAAAAAGAGAATACATTAAAAAGTGTTGCTGTGTTTTATTTTTTCGAGCTTGGCTATTTTGATGAAATGTTAAAAAGGTTTATATATGGAGATAATGATAATAAATAAATGATTACGATTAATATAAAAAACATGTAACCTTTTTGTCCTTTTAACAATTAAAGTCAATCTCATTCATCAACCCCTTTTCCAGAATTACATTAGCTTTCAATATTTCCACAAACCATTTATTTTTGTAATCTTTTCAAATAATTAGAGAACATTAGCAAACATTATGGAATAACAAAGTCATAATTCGGTACTCATTAGTCATTACCCATGTGTCTTGTTATAATCTACGTTTAGTATTTGTTGCCGCTGTCCAGTCTGTTTTCCATGAAATGTCCCAATCTACCAAATATCTTCCTTCATATGTATAACATATAAGGTTCATCAACAGTGACTGCATTTATAAGTATATCAAGTATGGATAACACTGTCCACCATTATCTGTATCTGTTCAACTCACATTGTCTGTGTTCCTATCCAGTGCCTTTATTAAGCCGCTAACAAATATTTAGGATACTTTTTGCAAAACAGGATAATTTCTTTGAATGTAAGTTATGATAAGTAGATAGTTAGTCAAAATTGTGAGATAGTAAGTCATAATAATGACCGATAGGATTTTCAAAAATCCTTGCTGAAATAGCTTCCGTAGAAAGGCCTGTTAACTTCCTGCTACATTGTTGTTATTGTGACGTATGGCGGTCAGCTGGTTGTATCTTGAAGCTGATTGGTTATTTCCTTGATGGACACACCTTCAAACCAATTGCTGACGCCGTCTGGCTGAAGCTAACGACAAACGCACGACCTCATAACTTTGTAACTAGTAGGCTAATATCGTCAACAATTAATACTAAAAGGTAAGGTGTCGCTTACATAGCTATTAAAAGCTTATTTATGTTCGTTTATTTTCTATGGCGTGCGTTAACTATTTAAAAATATGTTTGCAATGCTATGCTGTTAGCTAAAAAGCTAAGCCAGTCTGGCATTTACAGCAAAGTGACTGTTTAATCTAGTATAGCGAGTATTATTAGTGTTTGCTTTATAGTGCAATGATAGCTCCAACAAAGGTAGGGCTGCACAAAGTAATGCACACTAATTTAAGTATTAAAGTTATTAAATGTTTATGCTATGTAGCCTATTACAGCTAGCTTGTGGTATGAGCTATGATCATACATTAATTGTCAGGGTTTTATTGTTTATCAGCTAAGGAAATGTACATAATGCACTTGTATAGCAAATAAATGTCAACCTATTACTTTTTGTGACATAACATTAGCCATTGAAACATCAATTGGTCATCTTTTGGTAGAATTAGCTTTCGGCTTTCTTAACTGTCAAAATGTCTTTATCAACCTGGAAGTTAAAGTTGGCTTCAATGGAATTGAATGCATAGGGTGAGGGCCTCATACTGTTTATATTCTTTATTAAAGATGTCCCGGGAACAACTGACTGTACAGCGGGCCAGGAAGTCCTTCCAGACAGGGAAGAGCAAGCCTCTGGAGTACAGGATCCACCAGCTGAAGAGCCTGCTGCGCTTCATCACAGAGAGACGCAGGGACATAGCAGATGCTGTCAAAAAGGACCTCGGCAAGGTGGACAAGTCACACTGTATACACAGAGACCAGTTTTAAGCATTCAGTGTGTCTAAATACTGGCAGCTCACTGGACCGCAGGATGCATTATCCAACATCGTTCAAACATTCAATGCAAAGATACATTTCATTCTCTAGTCTATTGAACAGCAGATTCATTTTCAATTGATTTTATTCACAAACATTTAAATATTCAAGTAACATCATACGTTATGGTGAGGATTTGTGAAATGGGACACCCCGTTGGGCTACTCGAAGATTAGGAGACCAGACCCTAAACAGAAAATATTTACAATATATATCACTTACACATCAAATTGAGCAATGTTATGTATACACAAACATTACAAGCTAAAGAGCACATAACACTAACCAAATTAAATCAATTTGTCGTCTAATTAATACTTGTAATTACTGCCATGTAGCTTTTGACCTTTAATAAATAATGTTCACCAATTTAAACAAGCTCCAGCACAACAGATAACAACAAATGAACTCTGGATTTGATTCTTCTGCTTTCAGAGTGCAAATGGGACGGAGCTGTTTGAGACCCTGGGACTGGAGGGAGAGATCAAGCTGGCTATAGGGAAGCTGGCAGAGTGGGCGGCTCCTCGGCCGGTGGAGAGGAACCTCCTCACCATATCAGATGAGGTCTACGTGCAGCCGGAGCCTCTGGGGGTGGTGCTCATCATCGGGGCCTGGAACTACCCCTGGGCCATCACCCTGCAGCCGCTGGTGGCAGCCATCGCTGCTGGTACTGCATTTTCCCATACACACTCACAAGAATCAGAAATCCTTTATTTGTCCCGCAATGGAGAAATGTACGATATTGCAAGAGTATAGTGCAGATTAATTAAAAAGAGATGTTATATAAAAAAGTAGGGACACATTTTAATAATAAAAACACTAAGTGAAAAAACAAATAACAGATAAGTACACAATGCTGATACCGTGAAAAATAAATTGAAAGAAAAATAAAGTGTAAATTGCACTAGGGTAAATCGCACATGAGTATTAATCTGGCTTTGGACAATCAAACAGGGAGAAATACATCACAAAGGATGTATAACTTATTAAAAAGGATTCTATAGTGCAGAATGCAATGCAGCCACAGTGCATGAGTAGTGTGGCTGCAACAACATTCATATCCCAGTTTCCAAAATTCAGTTAGTTTGCTATATAGTAGGAGACACATGTGAAAAGAGTATGTAAGCGATCCAGACCCTTATACATACAAATCCCAGGGGCAATCTTATGGTGTTAGACCTGCTCCATTTTTCTGACATGGCATAAGTATGACAGTTGACAGTGTAACAAAAGGACTACAGCGGCACAAGGGTCAATAATGTGAATGACCAGATTTGACATCCTTTAGGAGTTTGTTCTCACGTCGGATCCATCTTTAAAACACAACGTAGTGTCAGGGGAAAAGACGGTTTCAAAGAAATATAAATAGTGCAGTCACAACTATTATAAACCAGTACTCCCTCCCAGTGAAACACTGCAGGGATGCAACTAACCATTGTTTTAATCATGATTAATCTGCTGATTATTTACCGGTTCAATTGATTATTCAAGCAAATAATCAAAGTCAAAGGTGAGGTCTTTACATTTCTTGTTTTTGTCAATCCAAAACCCACAGATCTACATTTTTGCATTCAAATTGACTTTCACATTGATCTACTTTCTGTGGATCTACTCATTCTTGCAGCTCTAAAGGAGTCCACACCTAACGTCTTGTCACTCGGTTCTTGTGCTTACAATTAACAGGCATCAACATTTTTCAGAACAGATTGACTTAGGAAGTTTGGCTAAGTGATTTAAGGGGCCTTATAATGCTTTTGGGGTGTTTACCTTTCCTCTGGTGTGTTATGTAGGGTTTTGCATATGAATGGTCTGCGAAGGCTCACATCCCAAAGTTTATTTTCCCCGTGCCTAACCCTGAAAATCTGCAGAACAGGGCCCCTTTAAGGCGTATCATTGTGTCTATGTTTTCTCTTTCAGGTAATGCAGCAATAATAAAGCCGTCAGAGGTCAGCTCTAACTCTTCCAAGGTCATGGAGGAACTCCTCCCTCAGTATCTAGACAAAGTGAGCCTCCACTTTTTTTCTGTATGAATGATTTCACCTTTATCTTCATGTACCTTTATCTAATGGCTGCGCATCCTCTCCCTAGGATCTGTTCCCTGTGGTGACGGGTGGAGTGTCAGAGACCCAGGAGCTGCTGAAGCAGAGGTTTGACCACGTCTTCTACACAGGCAGCAGCTCCGTGGGTAGAATAGTGTTGGAGGCCGCGGCTCGCCACCTCACCCCAGTGACCCTGGAGCTGGGGGGGAAGAGCCCCTGTTACATCGACAAGAACTGTGACATCAGCATGGCATGCCGGTCAGTCTGAAAGCTTTACATTAATATCAAACACACCGCAGTGGGGAAGCAGCTTTTGAATGATTTTTCCCCCAATACAGTCGCATCACCTGGGGAAAGTTTGTGAACTGTGGCCAGACGTGCATCGCTCCTGACTTCGTCCTCTGCGAACCCTCCATCCAGAGCAGAGTGGTGGAAGAGATCAAGAAATGCATCAAGGTCAGTCTAAATGAGTTGCTACATCAGAGCAAGTATAAAAAGTAAGACAAAATATGTTTGTCTTTTTTGTTTTCCTGCGATGATGGTTCTTCAGGACTGCTTCTTAAGCTCTAATCACACTCTCGCAGACTTTTCCGGTGATTCTAAAGTAGATGACAATGTATGTGTGTCGTTTAAGAGGAAAAGATGCCTGGTTTTGTTGTTGTTATTACTGTCAGGAAATGTACAACCTAACCCTGTTCCGCCCTGTAGTAGTAGTCAGATCGCTACTCCTGCTGATTTTAAAGCTAGGTCTGGGTTGGGTTTCATCCACTTGAATGTGTGCAGTCTGTTAGATAAACTAGATTTTGTCCGCATTTGGGCGAGCTCGACTGATGCTGATGTCATTGTTTTATCAGAAACATGGCTAAACAAATCTATTTTGGCCTCTGACATTGCCTTAAATGGTTATAATGTGTATCGTACCGACCGGCCTAATAAAGGTGGTGGCTTTGCCATTTATGTTAAGAATAAGTTCAGTGTAACCACATTAGTTTCCAAATCGATCAGTAAGCAATTTGAATTTTTAGCCATAAATATAGAAGTGGCAAAGGGGCAACAGGTCATGGTGGTGGGCTGCTACAGACCCCCCTCAGCTGTCAAAGACTCCTTGTCTTCACTAGCAAATCTTTTATCACAACTAGACTACAAGGAAATAGTGCTACTTGGAGATTTTAACTGGGACTGGTTAACTGCAGTGTCAGAGGATTTTAATAACCTTTGTATCTCTTTAAATGTTACTCAGATTGTGGACAGTCCTACTCGCCCTAACATTAAGTCCCCTAATAAATCCTCCCTAATTGATCTCATTTTAACTAATGTTCCCCATAAATATTCATCTGTGGGAGTATTTGCAAATGATCTGAGTGATCTCTGTGTTGTAGCCACAATGAGGGACACAAAGGTCCAAAAGGTTAAACCACGTATTATCATCAAGAGAGACATAAAACATTTTGTGGAGCAGGGTTTTGTGCATGATCTGTTTGATTTTGATTGGGGTCAAATCGATCTGTGTGCTGATGTAGAAACCGCATGGTCTTATTTTTATCTTGGTTTTATGGAGATCATTGATAGACATGCACCCCTGCGTACATTTTAGAGTAAAGGGACGAGACAATCCTTGGTTTTCTGCTAATCTGTCCAGTCTCCTTCATGAGAGAAACAAGGCCTGGGCAAAGGCTAGGCAATCAGGCTCAGAGGTAGAATGGCTGCGTTTTAGGCAGCTAAGGAATAGCTTCACTTCAAATGTCAAAAGTGCTAAATCAAAGTACTATCTGTCAGTAACCACAAAGAATCTGAATAATCCTGGAACATTTTGGAAAGCCATTAAATCGTTATCCACCGGCGATATCCGTAATGAGCTACCTCCGTGCCTTACCACAGCATCTGGCTCTATATTGGACAGGGCTACTATGCTAAATTGCTTTAATGAGCATTTTGTGTCCTGCGGTTCTATGTTTGATTCTGTTTCTAATTCTGCTTCTGTGAACACTACAGTATGGGACTCTGAAAAACGTGTGTTGGAAAACCCTTTTAGTTTTACCCCTTTTACTGTTGATGTATACAAGCGGCCGAGATGGGTTTTCTCCGCCGGGTGACTGGTGTCTCCCTTAGTGATAAGGTGAGAAGTTCGGTCATCCGGGAGGGACTCGGAGTTGAACCGCTCCTCCTTCGTGTCGAAAGGAGCCAGTTGAGGTGGTTCGGGCACCTAGTTAGGATGCCACCTGGGCGCCTCCCGAGGGAGGTGTTCCTGGCACGTCCAGCTGGGAAGAGACCAAGGGGTAGACCTAGGACCAGGTGGAGGGATTATATCTCTTCGCTGGCCTGGGAGCGCCTTGGGATCCCCCAGTCAGAGCTGGTTGATGTGGCCAGGGAAAGGAAAGTTTGGGGCTCTCTGCTGGAACTGCTACCCCCGCGACCCGACCACGGATAAGCGGCAGAAGATGGATGGATGGATGGTTGTTCGTGAAGCTTTAACCAAGTTAGATCCTAAGAAACCGGCTGGCCCGGACAACGTAGAACCTTTCTTTTTAAAGATAGCTGCAGATTGTATTGCTCTTCCTCTTACTACTCTTTAACACAAGTCCAAAATGGTGTAAGTCAGCGTATGTCCTGCCTTTGCTAAAAGGAGGGGAGGCCACCTTATTAAATAACGATAGGCCAATCTCTAAGTTGTCAGTTCTGGCTAAGGTGCTCGAACGCCTTGTGAGTGAACAGGTAAAGGTGTTTTTATGTACAAATGACATCCTGTCTAAACATCAGTCAGGCTTCAGAAAGCAACATACTGTAGCACCATCACTGCCACAATGAAAGTGGTGAATGATGTGGCGAGTATTTTAGATAATAAGCAGAGTTGTGCAGCTCTATTTGTTGACCTTTCAAAAGTGTTTGACACCGTAGATCATCACATTTTAAAGCAGAGGCTAGCCAGTATAGGCATATCCAGCCATGCAGTGGGGTGGTTTGTGAACTACCTCTCTGAAAGGTCCCAATGTGTTCATTTTGATGGGCTGTCTTCTGAGTGGTTGAACATTACAAATGGTGTTCCTCAAGGTTCTGTTTTAGGTCCACTTTTATTCTCCATCTTCATCAACAGTTTAGGTGAAAATGTGGATGAAGCTACTTTATATTTTTGTGCGGATGATACTGTGATGTACTGTGCAGGTCCCTCCATTAAGGAGGCTGGTGTTCAATTACAGGCTGTTTTTAACATTATTCAGGCTCAGCTCTCTGAGCTTAAGCTTCTTTTAAATGTTGAGAAAACCAAGGTAATGCTCTTTTCTAAAGCTAAAAAGACACCAGAGCCTGTTTTAGATATTGTAACTACGCAAGGAATAAAACTTGAAGTGGTTGCCTGTTACAAATACCTTGGTATTCATGTCAATAATCTGCTTAAAAAGCTGAGGGTTAGGCTAAGTTTCTTTTACAGAAATAAGTCCTGTTTCTCGCTTGAGGCCAGGAAAAGGCTCTGTGACCTTTGACCTGTGCTGGACTATGGTGATCTGATGTATATGAATGCACCTGCCAATTGCCTGGTCAAGTTAGTGCACTAAGATTTGTGACAAACTGTAAAGCATTAACCCATCACTGTACCCTGTATGCAAGGGCTGGTTTGCCTTCACTAACTGTACGGAGGCTCAGTCACTGGTACATTTTTATATGTTAGGGAAACCTCCATCTTATATCTGCTCCCTGATCTCATGGAGAATTGTAAGTGGCTACTGCCTGAGATCGAATGCTGTGGTTTTATTAAATGTGCCAACTGCTAGGACTGTCTTAGGGAAGACAGCTTTTAGATGCGCAGCTCCTCTGTCTTGGAATAGTCTGCAAATTAAATGGAAACTGAACAATCTGGTGCCACTAAATGTTTTTAAAGCTCGGTTGGATGCTACTCAATCGGAAGCTATTGGTACCTGTTTATGTGGATAATTATGTAAATGATGCTGTATGATGTCCTTTTGTTCTATTTATGTTTTTATGTTTCATGTGGAACTACTTGAGCAAGAGATCAATGATCTCAATGGGATTTATCTGTATAAATAAAGGTTTGAAGACAAATATTCAATGTAAAAGACAATAAAAAAACATTGCAATATTGCTAAACACCAAAGTAACTATAACCATACACAAAGGAGGAAACACACAACACACACACACACACACACACACACACACACACACACACACACACACACACACACACACACACACACACACACACACACACACACACACACACACACACACACACACACATCTTTCGGAAATCACGTGTCTTTTGGTTTTAGGGAGGGAGGGTAAATAAATAGCAACAACAAACAAAATAAAAAGAGAAAAAAACCTACCTAATTACTACCTTAGACTAAACACAATACAAAGAAAAAGATAGTTCATAAATCCTTAATTAAAGGAACAGTCATAACTTAACTGAAAATGTATGCAGTTTATTTTCAGAGAAGATAATGATGACGGATATCAGGGGGAATCTTATTCCAATCAGAATAAGCATGAAACCCGGATACAAAGGGGACAGAGCCTCTTATTGAAACATTTGAGATGCAAGAAAAAAACCAATTAGCATAGTAATAGAATAAAAAAGAAAATGGATAACAGTGGAATTGTTGTGTTGTATCTAGATGAATGTAAGGTTGGTATGTTTGTGTTTCTCCCTAAATACTTTTCTCCAGTGTACCATTTGCACAATATAACTGATTACAAACTAAGGATAAGACAACAAAGATGTTTCTGTGTGTATTTTCCATGTTCAAACAATATAAATCATAACTTGATACATTGTTTTGCACAACAGAGAAAAAGGCGTTAGGAGGAGATACGTTTATATGCTTACCACTAATGATCCATACATTTTCCTTAATGTGTATTTCATGAATCATTATCATTTCTCCTATATTTCACACCTTGCAGGAGTTTTACACAGAGAATCCCGAAACCTTTGAGGACTACGGACGCATTATAAACCAGCATCACTTTAAGAGGCTCATGGGTCTGATGGAGGGGAGCACAGTGGCTGTGGGTGGAGGCAGCAATGAATCCCAGTGCTATATAGGTACATGGTGTGTTTGAGCCATTGGCCTCGAAAATGAATTTGTTCTGTCTGTTGGGACACACATCTAAAGTGGAACTGAATAGATTGTGGTGCTGGATTGTTTAATATTTTGTTGGTGTTGTGCTTTTTATACCCAAACATGTTTTTGGGAATATATAGCGTGGTGTAGTGATGACACATTTGTATTGGTCAACCTTAGCATGGCAAAGGCTACCTCGACAAAGAGGCAATGGGATTTTTCCATTGGATTTTGGAATATTGCAGAAAATAAGTTCTATGATAATCATTTCCACATATTAAGGGATTTATGAAGCGTAAATGCATTTTCAAGAAAGTAAATGGCTTTTTAAACAAACTACATCATGGGTCAGATCAAGTCTGAAATTTGACTTGCATCACAGCAGCTCCATTTTCCACATCAACAAGGAAAAACAAACCGTTAACATAACATCGCAATCACTGTCAACAACGCTTGCAAGCTACAGGTGGACTCGTGTCCGTCTTGATGACGTTTAGTAGTCTCATTAAGTCACCTGTTAGCATACGCTTTTTCAGGCATCCAACAAGTAATGCGTTAAAACAACCATTATCAACATATCATCTTTATTGCACTGATGGGTAATAGCATGTTAGCTAGAGAAATGCAATCAAGATTTAGTTTGTTTGGGTTGGTAGCTGAAGCAGAGCCAAAGTGGTCGGGATTGTATCTGTTTTTAAAGACAACGGTTTGACAAAAGAAGCAGTTTAATCTGGTTGAATCTTATTTATCAAAATGGGTGTAGTCACAGGTGGAAATAAGCTGGGATATATTTGCAGGACAGAAAACTCATTATATTTTCTCCAACCTCCCTGTGATTTAAGTGTAAAATGTTGACTACATCATAGTGGTTCCATACACAAATCCTCGCCAAGATACACACAACTTGCAACCACATAACCCTACACTACCTGTATATAAGGCCGTATCCACAGTATAACCTTGAGCCTCTTCCTCCTGTGTCCCTGCAGCTCCCACTGTGTTGCAGGATGTGACGGGGGAGTCCAAAGTGATGAAGGAGGAGATCTTTGGGCCGCTGCTGCCCATCATCACTGTGAGCGGTGTGGACGAGGCCATCCAGTTTATTAACGAGAGAGAAAAACCTCTGGTCTTATACGTCTTCTCCAACAACAACAAGGTAAACACATCACCAGAAGACAAGTTGACATTTTTACTAGCTCATGTTGATAAGATTTGACACAAGATGCTGTTTTATTGACTTTCTTATTAACAGCTGATCAAAAGAGTGATAGCAGAGACGTCCAGTGGAGCTCTGCTAGCTAACGACTGTCTGGTGCACTTCACTGTTAGCGCTCTGCCTTTTGGAGGAGTTGGTAAGTGTTTTGAACATCCTTTTTATTTAGAGGAGTAAAGCTGAGGAACATTTGTAGCTGACTTCCTCCCCCGCTTGTCTCTCAGGTAACAGCGGTATGGGATGCTATCACGGCCTGCACGGTTTCAACCAGCTCAGCCACCTGCGAAGCTGTCTGATCAAGCAGCTGAACATGGAGGCATTCAACAACATGCGCTACCCCCCCCACACAGACAAAAAGCTGGGCTGGGCGCGCTTCTTTCTGCTCAAGCAGCTGAACGTGGGCCGGCTGCGGCGCGTGGCCCTGCTGGCCGCGCTGGCCTGCCTGGCAGCGTTTGTGGTGCAGGTAAAACATCTGAAATCCACCTGCCCAGTCCACAGAGGAATCAAAGGGATCACTTTGATATCCTTAATGTATTGTTCTACTCTTGTGTAGTTTCCTGGAAAGAACTATTCAATTTGGTAGTTATTAAGGATTCAAGATTGAAAGGGTTTATCGTCATATGCGCAAAAGATACAGGGTACTTGTTGGCGATTAAGTCTTCAGTCCCAGGCTCTGCCAACAGTGCAATATATACTCAAGAAAGTAAACTTAGGAAGAAAAAAATATGGCGATTAGTGAAATTGTGCAAGTAACCTGCAGGAATAAGTAAACTATGTACATGTAAGACAGAATGACAAAATAAATAATGTAGATTCTACTATTTTGATGTTTATGTAATATTTAGGTCATTGCGTTCAGTTTATAAGAAGTTTTCAAAAGGGATTTACCTAAAATAAGCACTAAAACGCAATTGAATATCTATTTTCTATTCATAAATGATTGGCACCTTTTATTCTCTGTGTTAAAATGCAATACTTTCCTGTAGACTAATTTCCCAGTGAGTAAAAGACTCAAATTTGCTCTAACAATTGATAAACGTGTATTAAATTGGAATGTACCAGTTGAACACAGTCTTGATCTTTTTCCTCATAATTATCCATTAACAGATTCAAATCAGTTCTTTCCAGGAAACTATGGTGTGTAAATAAAACATCACCATACTTTATTTTAAGATCAAAAACAGGAAAATGCAATAACATCGTTTTTTGAGAGTATGACAAATATTAAATACACATTAAGCTATCCATCAGTTGTGTCAAAATACCTTACCTTAAGATCCTTTACCAGTATCTCATTTATTTTTGATTTCATACAATAAAAAACTGAAATAAAACACGAGCAACAGAGACAAATGGTAACAGTAAAGCTTTGTTTACAACTTCTCCTCTAAAGCCCCGGCCACACCAGGACGATAACGGTCGTATCTGCTACAGTTCACTATCAGATAGACGGTTTGGCCACACGAGGCCGACATGGAAACGCAGAAAACGATAACGGGTCCCAAGCATAGACTGTATATATAAAGGTCCCAAGGTGGGTAGATCTGCAAACGAAACGCTCTATACGATCACTTCCTGATAACGATGGCGCAATAGCCCCACCTGGTAAAAATGAGACAGGAAATATCGTTTTCCAGACACAAATTATAATGTTTTTTTAAATAGGTGTTAGTCAGCAATGGAGCTCTATAGCACAGAGGAATGAAAAAATAAATGAAAAATCAATACAGGCAAAATAGCTAAACGGAAATATAAAAAAAGAAATGTCCCTATAACTGGATATGGTTTAGGATGTGTAGAAATATTGATAAGGGGATTTGCAAGAGTTCACAGTTCACACACGAATAATAGTCCAAGATGTGCGTAAATGTAACGCACAGAGAATGATGTCAGGGGAGGGGTCTTATACAGTCTTTCCTGCCCTCCTCAGAGTGTGCATGTCCTAGTGAGCAGATTGCAGCCTATATGCTTCTCAGCAGAGCATATGTTAGTTTGCACTGCCCATTTACTTGGCTGTGGCTGCAGTGAACCAGATGGTGATGGAAGATGGACTCAATGATGGCCGTGTAGGAATAATTTTCTTTGGAAAGTTTATGGAAGAACTTCCTCTCCTCGAGCTGATTTCTGCTTCCACTCGAGGTCCTGACTGAAAATCTACAACCACTGTCAGTGTTGAGCTCTTACTGTCCTGACCTCTCCACCAGAGATGAGATCAGTGAATGTGGAGTTGTCCGTGAACTGCAGGAGCTGCTGTACGGGGACAAGAGCAGAAGGGAAACAACATCGCCTTGCTAGTTGTCTGCGAGTCAGGGACATGTTTCCCCGGGTCTACTTTAGATCTAGATACACTTCTTCTCTTATAGATGTGTCAACAAAAATGAAACCTGATGTCACTACAATTTGATCAAGCTCATCAGAGGCTTTTCAAAGTGATGAAATACATACATACATTAACATGATGGATTCTTAACCACGGTGGTCAGGGCTGGTCTTTGACATAGGCGGTCGCCTAGGGCACCAGATCTGGGGGGGGGGCGCTGCGCTGGTAGTTCTGGGAGGGAAAAAACATTTTTGACTGTTTGGCTCATCCTAATTTTCAGCCTTGATGTAACAACATTCATAATTAAGTCAAGGTAACACCCTTTTCACCCTGGTTACACTTTTAATTTGCCCTGTACAATGTAAGTGAGGAAAGTGAGGGATGTTGACTTATCAGGCGCCCGCAGCTCACAGCCAAAGTGCGAGCGAGAGAGAGAGGGCGCACATCGGTACCGCGGATTGTTGTTGGATTGAGGCTGATAACTACAGCTCAGTGAGGTAAAGGACTCCGAGTGTTTAGATAGTTCACTTTAGTCTAAGTTATCTCAGTGGGTCTCAAACGTTTTGATCACAATTTATGTAAACACATATTTCCAAGTCACACCTTTATAATTATTAGGATAAATAACAACAGGTTTGAAATGATTTCAATGTATAGACTACTATAGGACAGTAAACCAAAAATATCGTTTAAAACTGGAGATATTAAAAAAAAATGCATGAATAAATAAATGTTAACTAGGTAAAATAAGATATAAATGAACAACAAAAATAAAATACGTTACATTTATTTGTTATTGGTTATGTTCACATACTTATTTGGTTATTAAAATGTAAACCGATCTTTTTCATATGGGTGTTTAGAGTTTTACCCCCTAGATCTAGTCTCTAGTAATTCTGCTCAAAGTGCACCAGATTGAAGCATTTTACTTACTAGGGCACCAAAATGTCTAGGACCGGCCCTGCCGGTGGTGATGGTGGTGATGCTGATGGAGATGAAGACAGTTCTGGAAAAGGGAATGTAGAGTATGATTTTTGATGATCGACAGTGGAAAACCCTGGGATCTGGATGTGATGATGGTTGGAGGGGAATGGGGAAGCTTGCATCAATTCTGCCCTGGAAGGACAACTGAGAGAAGAAGAGAAAGGACCACCTTCAAGTTGGACAGCAATGATATGATTGGCTATTGGGAAGTCAGTGGAAACATCTGATTGGTTAACCTTGAAAAGGTGAACCCTCATAGTCAACTGACTGAGAAAAAGCAAAAGAGAGACAAGAGTTTGTTGTTTTTGTTCAAAAATGTATTTCTTTCCAAAAATAAGTAAACATTTGTACAGGTAGTCTATATTATTTCCAGTCCAGTAACTTAATAACTGGAGATGTTAATGTATGCTTCACGACCTATTTAGGTAATAGGGGAGGCATGTGGCACAGTGGACTAGTTCGCTGGTGTTCGGATCAGGGGGTCACAGGTTCACGTTGTGTCCCTGGGCAAGACACTTCACCCCAAACCGCTCCTGTTGGGATTGCCCACAGTATGTAAGTCGCTTTGGATAAAAGTGTCTAACATGTAATTGAATTGAATGTAAAAAGAATAGTTTTTTTGTGTGATTTATTCAGGAACAATCAAATTGTGTTTTACATGTATTAGCAACAACAGTTTAATGTGTTGGATTTAGGGGTACTTTAGCAGCATGAAACATGTAAGGGATCGTGAGCATTAATGAAGAAAGAACACCGACATGGTTTTCAGGATCCCGGCGCAAAGTTTAGTTTTGCATCAATAAAACAAGCTATCTACAAATATAAATGATTTCAAAGCGATTTCAAATAAGTGCAAAAACCATAGAGATTCAAACTCCGATTTAACAAGCAAACTGCAGATATATTCACTTCAAGCTAGTCCTACCAGTGTAGGTGCTAGTGAATTAGTTATAAGGCCTAAGCTAACTTTTCAAAGTGCTTTTTTTTTTCGACAATAATTTAATTGACAAGGTAAAATTGAAACGTTTTCAGTTTGTGCCAGAAGGTATGCAGAGTTTCTGAGCTCATTCCACCATTTAGGAGCTAGGATAGCAAACAGATTTGTTTTAGAGGGGTTCCTCAGTCCCACTCACAGTGATGGAGTAGCAAGCCGATTGGCTGACGCTGAGCCAGAGATGGAGTACTTGGACTCGAGTGCCGATTTTCGTGACTCAACTCGGACTCTCGACTCGGACTCGCACACTGATTGACGCGGACTCGACTCGGACTCGACTCGGACTCGACTCGTGAATTCTCGTGCATGATGACTGACACGGACTCGTGCATTTTTAGCCCACGATGACTCTGACTCGGACTCGTTAATTTTTCACCCACGATGACTCGGACTCGACTTGTAAATTGAAGCTCCGACTTGGACTCGGACTCGTGCCAGTTTTGTCTCGAGTCAGATGTACTCTGTCCTAGCGTGTGAACCGTAGTACCCCTCAATGCAGTGCGCAATGCCTCAACGTCTCAACGTGGGCGGGAGCTCAACCTTTCTCAACCTTTGAGGCACGTGACGTCCCGACTCCCGTGTTGTGTACTTACCCAGTCACAAAAGTAACATATTATATCTTATATTATTAATATATACATAAATCAAGTTAGTTCTTCGAGTACATTTAGGGTTAGGGGTTAGGTAAGAAAATAGTTTTCACCTGTCACCATCTTGTGGTGGCAGGGGAGATGCATGGGCACATGTTTTTCATATCTAGTTAGTTCAATAAAACCAATGCTGTTTTTTTACCTTATTAGGGTAATGTGGCATGGTTATGAACACATGAACAACAACTACATCATAAGGGAGGGGAGGAAAAGATGGGGATTCAAAAAGGAAATGGAGAAAAAGAGAGAGTTTAAAGGAGAACTGATTAGAAGTGGCAAAAATAATACTAAGGGGTAGGAGAGGTTTTTTGGGTTTAGGTTCGGGAGGGAGGGAGGAAGGAAGATTAGGATTAGGTAAAAAGTAGGCAGTGGTTAGGGTTAGGATGAAGGGAAGGGTTATATTGAAGGGGGGGAAGAGAACATGGATGTATAATAAAAACGGGAAGAGAACTGCTACCCGGAAAACAGGATGCAGCGCGTCATCTGTGAAAGTCCGCCCACGTTGAGCTCACGCCCACATTGAGCTCATTGAGGCATTGCGCACTGCATTGAGGGGCTTCTCTGTGCACCTGCGAGGAGTTCACGTACTGGGCCCTGATATTCCAGTCTAGAGATGTCCAGAGACACAACCCGCATCCTGCTGTATGCTTTCACACATTTTGCTTCCACATTGGGAAAGAGCAGCGCAAAATGCTCTTTATGTGGAAAAAAGATTGAAGAGAAGGCTCCATAACACATTACGTCCACACAGCGGCTTTGGAAAAAGCTTGCCGGCGGGCGTGTCTGAAGCTCGACCAACAACCAATCACATGAATCTCCCGCCCCAGACACACAAGCAGCGGTTTGATTGGCGAGAGCTTGTACTGGCATATCATTTGATTGGCTGACGCTTCCACTGAAAGCTTCAGAAGATTCAAAAGTTGAACATTGCTCAACTTTTGAAGCCTGAGATCCCTGGAAATCTGCGCTTTGCTTCCCACAATGCAGTTCGGCGAAAAGTGACGGAAGTGACTTTGTGTCGGAGGTCCGTCTCTCTCGTCCAGCTCTGTCTCCTTTTCTCGGTCAAGGAGTCGCTTCTGCAGAGCGCTGCCCCTGTAGTATTTAGGATCGTCTCTGTCCTCGTCATAATCTTCAAGGAACTCTTTCAGCCTTTTGGCTTCTTTCATCATCTCCTGACGCCTCTCGTCCTCACGTTCCGTCTCTTTGCTGTAGTCACGAGCCTTCTTCCTCTCCCGGATCTCCCAGTTTTTCAGGCGTTCTTTGTAAGCGGCCTCCTTGTCTCGGAGCCTCCTCTCCAGTCTCATCCGCTCGTAAACGTCCTCCTCGTCTTCTTCACGTCTCGTTTCTCATCTTCTCGAGTCCTCTCTCTGGATCTGCTCCGCCCCTCGCTGACGTCTCGACTCCTCTCTCTCTCCTCCGGTTTCTTGTGTGTATCTCTGAATTTACTGATCTCTCTGGAAATCAAGTCTCTCTTGTCAACCTCCATCTCCATGGCATTGATATCCTCCTCCTCTTCCTTCTTGCACGGCTGGCTGTCGGGGTCCTGTGACGGAGCGTTCAGCTCGCTGGCGTACTCCCGGGTCTGGACTTCTATTGCTCCCTTCACCACCTGGTCCCGGTGCAGCGTATCTTTATCCAGGACCTCCTCATCATCCTCATCATCCTCATCATCGTCCCCGTTCTTTGGTAGTTGTGGGCGTACCTTAAAGGGAAGTGGCATTTCCAAGTTTCCCTCTGTATTTGTATGTATTGATTCATTGAATATTTGCAGGAACTGTATGTCATCTTGTGATATGCTCACTTCTCTAGCATTCGTATCCCTGAAGTCTGATTCCAGGGCTCTAATGACCATGGTTGGTGTCAATGGAGGAAGTTCCTTCACATGTACACAGTGGCACAGACCTGTTACTTCTTTTGACTTTGCTACCTGTGGTGAGCTGCCAACAATACTCCAACCTAGGTCTGTTATGACCTGCCTAGGTACCAGCGCTCTGGAGCAGTCATAGCCTATTAAGAGTACGACCTCACAATCCATCCGCTCAGGTAATTCCTTGGTTATGCTTTTCAGGTGTTTCCACTTGTTGGCAGTTTCTTTCAGAGGTAAGTATGTGGGAACGTTCAAGGGGAATGAAATCTCTGGTATAGGCAGGTGGCAAGTTAATGAAGCTCTGTGAGAAAAACCCTCTAATTCTAAGACCGCTTACTCTGTTACTCTGTACAATGGAATCTTTTCCCATCATAGTGGTTAGCTTTAACTTGACCGGCTCTAAATGTGTCCCTGCATTCTCACAATCCTCTTGGTCTACAAATGTGCTGCTACTCTGAGTATCCAATAGGGCATAAACCAATGTCTCTTTTTCAGGTGTGTTGGTTGACGATATCCAAACGGGCACGATCATGGATGTTCTCCCACCATTGCTTTTGTCCAAGCAGCAAGAGGGAAGACATATTTTCTTCTGCTTGCATAGCATGGGAAGAATATGTGTCTGCAGCAGCAGAACGGGCTTCATGAAGTGGTGTTGGACAGCCAAAGCATAAGTTATTGTCATGTATGAACTGTCTCTTGCCTTCCCTAGACTTATTGGCAAACATTGGACACTTGTAGATGGAGTGACTTTCTCTACAGCACAGGCATGTGACTGGACTTGATGTCAATGAAGTGTTAACTGTATTTACTCTGTTCGAAACGTTTGAGCTGCTCTCTACATCACTGTAATTAGTCTCAGTACTTTCTTGAGCAGATGGTGTCACATTTGTAATGAATGCACTAGCATTTGGGCGCTTTTTATCTCTGGATGTTCTCTCTTCACTTGATTTCAAGGAATGAAAGGATGTTATAGGATTGCATGCAATTTCTGCCTCTGTGGCTAAAAACTTGGCAAACTCTTTGAATGTAGGATATTCCTCTGTTTGTAGAAGCTGCTTCGTGACTTGTCTGATCCAGCGAGAGGTCAGTCATGGAGTTTTTGGAGCTTACTTGCAGGCCTTTGATGTGTGGCATAGCATTGCTGCATGCTGTCAGAAAATCACTGAATTGTCTTAGTTTGATAGACTCTCTTGAGCCGATTTCGGGCCAGTTTTTCTCTGAAGGCCTGCTGGATTACAAAGTGGTGGCCATATCGTGCATTCAATGCTTTCCATGCTTGGTCATATTCTTCATCGTCCTTTCTGTAGAAGCTTCCTTCCAACACAGATTGCGCCTCTCCACTGATGTATTTAGATAGAACAACCTGTCTGCTGACTTTGTGCAACGCCGTTCTATCAAGGTCTTGAAACTTGTGCTCCACTCCAAGACATTTAGTGGGTTTCCTGAGAAGACTGTAGGCTCAGGTGCAGGAAGCCTGGTGAGAACCATTGTGTCATGTCGGACTTGTGTCAGCAATAGTTCGTTGTTAGCACTGTTTGTTTGTATCTTTTTGCTGTTCTCACATGTTTGTTCTATTTGTAGCTCTTTATGAGGTACCTGAGAAGAGTAGGACACCTCACTGTGCACTGGTGAACCTTTGTCATGGCTTTCACGTGAGTCAGCCTCAGAGTATGCCTTTAGCTTGGCAGCTATTATTTCAATCTCTCTGATTCTCCAGTCGTTTAAGTTTTTGCCTTTGTGCAGAAATTAAATCTTCCATCTCAATTCCAGCCTTTTTAGCAGCAAGCTCTGCAGCACAGTCTGCTATTTTCACGGTCATTAATTGTGATTCTGATGAAAGAGTTAAGCTGGGACTACGATTCGTAGTTTTGGAGGCTGAGGACTTACTATATATTGACTGTGCATAGTCTCGGTCAAGCACCATATGAAGTCTTGCATTTTCTGCCTTACCATCAAACTCCTCTAGCCCGACTTCACTCATGCGTACCTTCATTAGCCCCATTAAGTCTGCTGTTACAGCTATTCAGGAATCAATGTTCCTTCTAATGTTAGTGGAAGGTGCTGAAATGAACTGTAGTTTGTCATACACATCTTCAAGTCTTGTCTCCTGCTCTTCAACAGTGTCCGTCATGTCACACAAGTCATTGTCTGAGCACTCATCCTTTAGTTTGGTGCGTGTGTCTCTAACTCGATCTTTCCAATGTGTATATTGCATATTACATTTGCTCTCTAGTTGAGATACTTCCTTTTGCTTCAACTCCAGTATTTTTGGGATTAACGTTCTCTCTCTTGACGATTGTCTGAGTTTGGCACACTCGGAAGCGACTGAAGTGGGTTCCATTGTTACTTTCTGGATTTAAATGCTGGCATGAATATCACCAATAAGCATCTCCAATCTTTCCTTTTCAGCATCATCAGTTTGGGATTTTAGTTGCTCACTTAACCTTGTCAGTTCAGACTGAAGAAACTCACTTTGTTCCCTCCATTTTACAATTTAAGGTGTGAAAACTATTATAAGTCTAACCCAGATACTGATATGGTGTTGCTATTTACTCTAATAAAACCCTCTTTTTTGTCTTTATATTATGCATAGAAATCTCATTTGACCATTACTAACAATAATAAGCCATAAACAACAATGGGCTATTATTAAGAACAAATAAACCAATATTAAACAAGTCTCTGCATTTTTTTTACTCATATACATTGTCCAACACCCTGTAGGTAACACAGTCAAACCTGTGGCCGTTTGCAGAGCCGCACTATTCCGTCTGACGTAGCGATGAGATGAAACTGATACTGCCCGTTGCAAGTCTGTAGTAAGGATGTTTGTAGAGTGAAGTCCTACACTGCCCTCTGTTGGTGAAGCCGCGCCACTCTAAGTCGGTGACAAGATGGCGTCAGTATTCTCTTGACTTTTCCCTTGAAACAGCCAGCCTCTTTTCCGACGTCTGCTCTGGTAACCGTCGACACGCTGTCTTAGCGATCCCTCACGGACTTCCCTTGGTTCTCTCGTTGCTCTTTACTTTCGGCCATGTTGGCGGTACGTTTACACTGTAGCTACACCGGTCCAATAAATACGGCCACGAACATACTGATGTCTTTTTGATGGTTTATTCTCTCCCTCTCGCTCTCATTCTCCGAAGACAACTTGTAAACTATAAGAAATGAACAGTTGAAATTTACATTAAATCGTAACACCTAACACATTAGCAAAATCAAAGCACACACATATCACAAAAGAGAAACATTTACGGTGTGCGTCTCTTGAATCCTGTAAATTATGCCAACGGCATGCGTTGCCATGGCAATGCCTTCTGACCTGACTGTGGTCATGCGACTCACCGACCACATTACATTCACATTCACATCCCAAATGTGAACCATTCTACATTTCGCTATTGTTGGAGCCTATAGGACCAGGTCCGCACTCCGCGCAGATCGTTTGGTTATGGCCAGAGCAGGGTCTGACCATCCCTCAGTTCCGGTGAGCCGTTCCTGGGAAGTAGAGGCAGTATCTAGAAAACAGATTATGCTTGTAAAACTAATTGGACTTCGTACTCCGATTTGATTTGGTATAAATGTGGTACTTTAATCACAGTTCAGCAAAGTACATTCAATCTGATACTATACCACAAAGCGCCTGCGCCTTGGACTCCTTCTTGAGTTCTCACCGTGACAAGCTCGTCAGTGTGAGATTCCAGTTGAAGAGAGCCTCGAATCCTGAATATATCTTGTTCTTTATAGTATTTGCTGTGAAGCCCCCACCTTTGGTGCTCTCTGTGCTGCAATCTGCCTTTTCTGCCCAGCCACACATAGTTTTAGCTAAGGTCAGGGCCAGGGCCCTACTCCCTTTTCCTAATTTCGATGTGTCCATTATTACCTGCTTTATCTGGTTTTCTCTCACAAGACAGTTGCGCCTTTTGAAGCGCTCACAAGACAGTTGCGCCTTTTGAAGGTCAGGGCCACACATACTCGTAACATGGTGTTCTTGTTCTTGAAGATAACAGGATGTAGCCGGCCAACTGCTGAGGCACCTCAGCAGTAAACTTTAACACATTACTTTAACACATTACTTTTTCACTCAGACAGCTCAATGTTTTTAGCGTTTCCTTTACAGGATTTACTATATCTTATATTGTTACTTTTGCCTTATCTTTATCCTTCAATCCCCCTTTTGCCCCATTCTAATGATTGGGGCAACATAGCATTATTAGTAGACATAGCCCCTTGATTTTCACATTTTTTACTCATGTAACTGCTCCAACCTGTGCCCGTCCTTTTCGGGTTGCTTTTTCTTATGGCTCTGAGGTTGAACATGGTATGGTCCGCCGTTGGGTACCCAGAACTTTAAACTTTCTTTTTCAGAGCCTCAGCAGCCAGAACACACAATTTTATCACATACAGGTTGGAGGAAGGTTATACATTACATTTTATTTTAATTCGTTTTAAGCAGTATAAGTGTCCATTTCCCATCGTCCATACGATGGTGCGCTAGGTGGAGTGGGGAAGGAGTCTTCCCCAGCTAGGTCTTCCTCATTATCTTCCCCTTTTGCGTCTACTAGGGCCATTTGTTGAGTTGGTGTGGGTGACGTTATTGCGGCGCCGATCAGTCTCTCAACCAGGGATCTTAAACAGGGAATGCAACAGCATCCGCACAGAGTGAGGACGGCTGCAAACACCGCTATGGATACTAAGGTCGAGGTCACCAATCCTTTATAGTTACCGAAAACCGACATCCATCTGTCCCACCTGCTCTCATCAATCCCAGACATTTCCTTCATTTTGTTGTTAAGGGTTTTCAGCCCGTGTAAAGCTGCTTGTAGAGACCCGTCAGCCGCGGTGTTGTTGGGGATGAAAGTGCAACATTGGTCCCCGAACATGAAACAAACCCCACCCTTCTCGGCTAACAACATATCAAGGGCCATTCGGTTCTGATAGGCCATCAGAGAAGTAGCCTTGAGTTGTTCGCTCACAGCCTTCAGACCGTCATGGGTCAGATTCCCTAAACGTTGAACATTGTAATGGATGAAATTGATTCTGTCAACATTTTCGTTCATGATGCACCATGGACAGACAATTGAGGCCCATCCATCGGCCACCTGATCTGCCAATTTAAATTCACTAGGGACTCCTCGAGGGACACCTATAGCATCTATGTATGTGGGATTACTGTCCGAGGTGCTTCTTTTGGCTATTCCAGAGAATGGGTAAACTGCGGTCAATTTAGCCAAATCTGCAATGGTCATCTGGAACGTGTTTACTGGCAACAGTAACGTTACCAGGGCACAGAGACCGCTAGAATTTTTTGGTATTCTGTCATACAGTTTGTTGGCCCCACAGTGATACCATATATCTGCTCTGGGTACGCCGTGGTCACTGGCTTTGGTGAAAATGACGATCGCGCATAGGGTTTTGCTGAACCCGGGCAGTGGTATCCCGCCTGTTCCATTTAAACAAGTGTAATTCATTTGTGGGATGTGCGACGAAAATAGGGGTTTCTTCAGTTCCGGGGAGGTAATGGGGAAAGACCTATCATACTGAGAACAATTGGTACCGGGGTTGTCCGCCATCATTAATTTCTTTACGCATTCTGGTTCAACTGGCGCAGGTACAAGCAATAGTAGGGGTCTGGCGGCCATACATACCAGGCAGTCTGTGGCCGTACTTAAAGCCGCTTGTTGGGCCATTAGTAACCAATTGTTGCTGGTCAGGGAGGTTCCTGATATACCGGTAGCCGCTTGGAATTCTAGGTCTACTGTCCAGTCCGACGTTTTATGTATTATCACGCCTTTCTCCCTTGTGACCGCGTCTGAACTAGGTCTAGGTATTCTACTGGAGATACATACAAAGACTGGGAATTTAGGGTCTTGTTGGTTCGAATAGGCCCAAAAGTAAAATCGAGCACAGGGTGTGTTGGGGTCTCGTACTGATCCTGTGGATGTAGCGGCCGTTATGTTGATTTTGAAAGTGAATCCGGTAGGTGACATTTTTAAAGAGATAGTTTTTGCTATGGCCGCGCCCTTGGACCACCTTCGCCAATTCATTCCCGTGTCACCTACTAGGTCGTCCCATGTATCTCCTATGGTCACATACCATTGATGCCTATCTCCCCATCCTCCTCCATTTTGCCCGCGGTTGTTAGTTAGACTAGTGAATGGGATTACCGTTGTGGTGCTGGAGTTCTCGGGTATGCATAAGGTAAGGGAGACTGCTTGTAGGGAACCACTTTGTCTACATTCAGTAAAGTTGGCGGTATATACACCGTAGCTGGGCGTCCTGTGGATCTTTTTGTGCGTTTTACAACGGTGTTGGTGGCATTGTCAGAGGGATTGGTGGAATTCTTCCACTGATTCTCGCTGGCTTCTCTTTGTCTTTCTCCGGGAAGGATAATCAGTACTCCGATCATGATTACCCCTGTTAGGACCAGTGCGAGCCAGTAGAGTCAGGAGCTTGAACTCCCCCTTTGGGCCTTACCCATTATCCTTAATGTTTTTTAGTCCTGTTTTTCAGTGTAAGTGTATGGACGTGTGGGTGTGTGTATGTGATGCGTGTGGTGCGCCGCCTACTCAGGGGGTGCGGTCCCTTGTGGTGCCTCCTCGCCGGCTGTTATCTCCTGGGCTGTCGTTGGTTCTCCTGTTGTCTCCTCCTCCTCGGAAGTTGAGTCGATGTCCACACTTGGGGGTTGGGGGGCTTCGGTTGTTTGCCTGATGTTCAGTTGGCCTAGGTCCTGGATGGTGTCAGCGAGGGTCCTGGCAGGTGCTGGTGCTTCCACACACCTGCTCCAGTGGTACCACGTGTCTCCTTTTCCGTCTACTCTGACTGCATGATCTGTTCGCTGGGTTACCTTGAGTGGTTCAGAGAACCTTGGAGCACACCACTTGGGTTTGATCGTCTCCAGGCGGACGTATTCAGCGTCCCTGCTGCCCTCAGCTTCCTCTGTGTGTCCTTTGGCTCTGGCTGCTGTGGATTCGTCCGCGAACTCACAGCGTAGGCCCCTTTTAGGCCGTCCTGGCTTGCCGTGTCTTTGTCCCCCGATCCGCTTACTGCGGCTTCTGGGCTGCCTGCTAGAGAGATGTCTTTCAGATCCTCCTCCTCCGGTCCACTGATGGCTCCTTCCGAGTCGACCTCCTCTGCGAGGGCCCTGTCCGTCCTGATGTCGTCCCTGGTCCTAGCAGGTGGTTTCCCCGCCGCACACTGGCACCAGCTGTCCCCCTTTCCTCCTATGCGGACGGCATGAGAGGTCCGCTGGGTCACTCGGTCGGGGCCGGAGAGCCACTTTGTCCTGATGACCTTCAGCCAGACGAACTCCGCTGTGTCGGCCTCCTGGGTCCCCCTTTTGGCGCCAGCAACCTGTGTGGAGAAATCTGATACAAATCCCTCAAGCCTACGCTCAGGGCTCCTGGGCCCTCAGCTTTTTTGATCCTCCACTGCGTATGAATACAGAATTCCAACAAACTATCATCAAATGTCTTTCTATTATGAATTTAGATGAAATGTATATCCCCATAATGACCTAAACAATAAAGTCTATGGCTTTTACTTCTTTACCA
Source organism: Pseudochaenichthys georgianus (assembly GCF_902827115.2). Classification (NCBI taxonomy): domain Eukaryota; kingdom Metazoa; phylum Chordata; class Actinopteri; order Perciformes; family Channichthyidae; genus Pseudochaenichthys; species Pseudochaenichthys georgianus. The sequence continues at coordinate 9,085,010 of NC_047515.1, forward strand.
GGCTAGTTACATGATGTTGTCTAAATTAAATTCTGTGTCATTACATTACTATGTTTTAGCTTTAACTGTAATATGTTCTTTCTACATTTCAAACCTCAGTTACTTTAATACCTGTTGAAATATTACAAAATGGTTTCATTATCACAGGTCAACTTCTTCAGTATTCCATTCTGGAATTACATCTCTCACAGTAGCCCCTAAAATAATGTGTTAGTCCAAAAGCATGCTTGATAGTCATTGTTTTAAATCATGCAGTTGCACTGATCACATGCAGACATACACTCACACTGTCAGGTTGTAAAGTCAAGTTTGGTCAGGTTCACCCCAGAGTCAGTCATTGTCAGTGCCTTCTCAAGTTACACTGTCGGTCAGGGTCAAAGGTCATTTGGTCTCAGTCTTTTTGGCCATGTGTCGTGCTCTGCAGAGACTTTGACATGTCAGCATAGGCCAGTATCCTTTGTCTACCCAAATATGTCATATATGGAGCGCCATCATTTATTAATTCACGATTACAACTATATTTTTCAAGATATCTCTAACTTTTCATTGGGACAGCTGTTTCCCAAATTCCCTGCAACTTGGTACAAAACTCACTTCAGAAACTTGTGTCTATAATTATTTTCTTGAGTCAAAACATTATCAGGATCTGTAAAGCTCTGCTATGTATTTCATAACTCATTATATTAATTTATCTTCAATTCTGGTGCACTTAAAGAACAATGTTACCCTCTTTAACAATGCGTGGAACCTTGGGTGTCCGAACATGCAACAATTACTCCCTACTTTATCAAGGATTTAAAAACAGAAGTCCTTTCGTATGTCCATCCGAGAGTCCTCCTATGGTAATAACTATGCCACAATGGTGAAACCAGCACCTCAAATTGAAATACTATATTTTGTTTAGAACTAGCTTTCCCTTCAACATGACCTATATAAAGAAATATTTGTCTGATCTTATAGAGCTGTTACTAAAACTCTCCCTTTGAACTGATCAATACTGTAACAAATTAAAACACTACCAAATTCACACTTGAATAAAAACTCTAAAAGAATAATTTGTAAACATGATGAAAAGGGTTCTACTCTGTACTCCTAACTCCCAAACACCCACTACTTAAAGTCCAGTGCATACCTCCATCATGCCCTCCCCCTCCTTTTTCAGTGTGTTTTAGGATGATTTTTCACTTCACTTTAATAGTTTTCTCTTTACCGCTATTTTTTATTTACCAATTGATTAATTCATGGTTAATACATCTTCTTATCTTCACTTATTTATCAAGTCAATTCAAGTTCTTTACAATACATTAGTAGATACCTTGTGGAGTATTCACAATAACTAATCCTCTCTAGGGTATGAAATCCGTTCATCTTTAAGCAGATACTATTTCCTTATTTATCTTTTGTTCATGATAACAATGGTATAACAACCACACGTTTTACCCATATCTAGTTTCTATAACAAGATTATTATGTGTGACATAATAATCAGATGTCTTGTTTGCTAAACAAGAATATTAAACTTTAATCTTTTCAGCATTCCAGACCATCATTTGAACAAACAGCCTCCTATCTAAACACTAAGCATTAAGGTTTCTACACCACCCCCTGGGAAACTCTTGCACAATTATGCTGTAAAATCATTGCATCATTCCTCCAGAACAATCTGAGACAAGCATGTCTCAAGATCTTGTCCTAATGAGCACAGTCAGTGATGCAGCTGTAGTCAGTGGCAGGGTCCCCAAAAAGCTAGGACCGGCCCTGGTCAGTGGGCTCCAAGGAAACTCTCCCTGGCTTTGGGATGAGGGAAGGAATCACTTCAGACACACGTTGTCGGCTGTACAGCAGAAATCCCCCAAAACCGCAGTACCTCTTCACACCACTGTTGCCTTGACAACGAGGCACAAGCATAATGTCAATATCTCCTATGCGTTCTTTGCATACTTCCTCTGTTTGCAGTGAGCAACTCTTCACCAACACACTGATTCAGAGAACCCAAAAGGTGGTGCAGAACTATCCAATGCTGTTGTAATCACATCCAGCCACTGAGAAAAACTCAATTTAAATCTCTCTCCCAACGGGTTGCAAAATAAAACGGCTGAGGTCAGGAATGCTGAAACATGTGAATGTTAAAACAAACTAATGATAGTAGTCTGCCTATTCTTTATTACTTCAGTTCTAAGTTAATAGGCAAGACAAAGACACCCTCCTTAACCACGATACTAATCTTTTATCTACTTGGTTAATTCTATTTATTTTCAAATTGTTTATCTAAGTTGTGTTACAAGCATGGTGAGGTTGTAACAGAATACACAAATAACTGTATTCAATCCGCGCCGTATTTGAAAGCTGTAATGAATTTAAATCAATGTTTAAGGACGTAATATAAGTTAAATATATTGTTAATCTAATTACTGTTTTATTGTGAAGGCATCTCTGGTGAACAGCGGCCTATGGCTTTTATTTTGAAAGGCCGTTCCGGAAATATAATCCGTAATGTGAACAGTGAGTTTGAATTCTATAAACAAGGAAAGTTACGATAACAATCGTTTTAATGCATTAAATAAAGTCATGAAAGAGACAAGGAGGGGAAAAGGCGTGTGGAAGTAAGCAATGAACTGAAAATGCCACCAATCCTCTGTTTTAACGTGAACCACTTTTTACTTTCCCTTAACGTTACTGTATGTAATATAATTTAGTACAATCCTTAGTTAATGACAAATACCATGACATTCACAATGTAATGCAATGGTACCAATCAGTTCTCAAAACCTCTCATAAAACCACAAAGTGACGTAACTGTATCCTACAAAAACTATGCTAAAAACAGCAAATTATAGTTTCTTATTTATTTCAATATCTACTACTTCAGCTCCCACATTGATCTATTAATTTTCAATGTTATTCACTCCAACTTCAGACCACTCGATTATTCACTCCTTGTTTTAAATTCAATGCTCTTTCTTCATGCATTTAAGAAGAGAGCAAACAGGAGAGAGAAAAAAGAAGGAGGGGGGTGTGGGTACTCTCACAGACACCCCGGCTGGAACAGGCATTCCAGGAGGAGGGGGGCTTCCTTGAAACAAGAATGACTTCGTATCTATTTATCTGACTAGGTTAATATGTGTTCACTTGTATTTATTGATACACTGGACAAATCTTGTCGTTACTCTTAATGTCCTTATTCTTATTTATTTGAATGTCCGTGGAGCAACACAGAATATTGAAGAACAGAGGGCAGCTGACCACAAATGAGCTTCCCCTGTTATATAAACATTATTCTGACTGATAAGCTTTCAAAAACCCTCCTGCTTATCACTTAGGCTACTACTTTTTGTTTTATTCATAACCTAAAAATACAATTGTGATGAATAGCTTGCTCTTTTTCTGATTGAAACAAAGAGTACTCTTCTACAGAATCCGAAAGTACAAATACTGGCTCCAGCTGGAGCTCTCAGCCTTTTCAAGAGAAGGGGGGCTTCTTTCAACAACTAACAACAAACTATTGGTATACCAAAACATTTACCAACATAAAACAAGGTCTTTACGAATCAACAATGACAATCAACAAACAGATCAATACAACTCCTTTAATTTCCCAGGGAAGGTTTCACACAAATTATTAATTTCTCAGGGAAGGTTTCCCACAAACTATTCTTTCTCAAACAATCAAACATTGTACACAGATATATTAGTATCAAACATTGGCCCCAAAAAGAACCTTGAAAAGGACAGGTGTGTGCGTTTGGTAAAGAGGAAGTGTGTGTGTGTTGATATCTTGGTCAGGGAGTGTATGTGTGTCAGGGTATCTGGGAAAGTGTGTGTGTGTGTGTGTGTGTGTGTGTGTGTGTGTGTGTGTGTGTGTGTGTGTGTGTGTGTGTGTGTGTGTGTGTGTGTGTGTGTGTGTGTGTGTGTGTGTGTGTGTGTGTGTGTGTGTGTGTGTGTGTGTGTGTGTGTGTGTGTGTGTGTGTGTTGGTATCTTGGTCAGGTAGTGTATTGTGTGTGTGTGTCAGGGTGTCTGGGAAAGTGTATGTAAGAAGGTTTATATATATATATAGGATTACTTAAAAACATTCCCAAATAATACATATACAGTTCAAGATAATACCTGTTTACTTTAATACAGTTTAGAACAATATCTGTTTGCTTTAATCCCTTTTTTGATCTCACCTTCAGAGATCAACTTATACCGTACACAGCATTTGGAACATAACCACTGTCATTCTTTTCTGCTGTCTGTTCCCCAACATTTATATAAATCCAATCAGAAGCTGGGATTTAGAACACTTTAAACCTTTAGGAACAGTCCACCATAACAACTTCTTATGACAGTGGAGGGAGACCAAAATATGTTTAAAAAATTGTCCTTGTCGGCTGATGGATTTATACAAACATGTCAAACATGTCACCGGTCCCTCCTGGGGGTCCTGGTGTTTTTACCCCCCTGTCCATCCTACTTTTATGGTTTTATGTCTGGTCAGTCTCTCCTCCACATTGTCTTGTCCCTTTTTAAACATTTCTGTTGGACTTTTTTCCCCTAATAGACGACCTAGACTATCCACCTCTTTCTCCCGGAAGGCTTTCAGCAGTCCGCTGTCTGTCATGTCTCGGTACACTCTGGCTACCCTACCTTCCCATTTTTTATGATCCTTTTCTTTCATTCATTTCTTCCCTTCGTCTACCCATGTCATCCATACCGCCAGCCGGGTTTCTGGGATTACAATTCCCTCCTTTTTCTGTCTTTCAAATTCACTTTCCATTTTCTTTTTTCTTGGCTGCTCTCTTTTTTTCTTTTTTTTTTTCTTTTATACTTTAACTATGTTTTCAGCTGCTAATGTCCTTACTAGGCTTATGCTTTTTACTGCTAATATTTATTAGGCTGACGTATCTTCCGTGCAACTAGAGTCTCCTATCTAGGTTTACGCTTTGGCTGCTGACACAGCGGTCAGGCTGACACCCCCTGAGTGCAACTAGAGTCTCCTATCTAGGTTTAGGCTTTGGCTGCTGACACGACGGTCAGGCTGACACCCCCCTTGTATGAGTAGGCTACGGCGAGCCTTTATAAATGTCGGGTTCCACCCGCTTCTTATCCCACAAATATGTTATGCATCTGCTGAAATGTTCAAATCTACTGATTTTTCTACTTTTATGATTTTGCTACTATGTTTTTTGCTTTTTCTTTCGTCAATCTCTAACACAACCCTAAAATTTAGCTTTCATCAATCACAGCATTTAGTTTTAACAGGCAGCTGCTCACCTCGTTATGGTCCTACCCGGGATTGGTTGTATTTTTGATTGAGAAAAGTAGTCCCTCTGCTTACTCCCAGAAGGTCACCGGTGTCCGATCGTCGCCTGCCCTGACCATCACGTCACGGGGTCACCAAGCTGTTGGAGCCTATAGGACCAGGTCCGCACTCCGCGCAGATCGTTTGGTTATGGCCAGAGCAGGGTCTGACCATCCCTCAGTTCCGGTGAGCCGTTCCTGGGAAGTAGAGGCAGTATCTAGAAAACAGATTATGCTTGTAAAACTAATTGGACTTCGTACTCCGATTTGATTTGGTATAAATGTGGTACTTTAATCACAGTTCAGCAAAGTACATTCAATCTGATACTATACCACAAAGCGCCTGCGCCTTGGACTCCTTCTTGAGTTCTCACCGTGACAAGCTCGTCAGTGTGAGATTCCAGTTGAAGAGAGCCTTGAATCCTGAATATATCTTGTTCTTTATAGTATTTGCTGTGAAGCCCCCACCTTTGGTGCTCTCTGTGCTGCAATCTGCCTTTTCTGCCCAGCCACACATAGTTTTAGCTAAGGTCAGGGCCAGGGCCCTACTCCCTTTTCCTAATTTCGATGTGTCCATTATTACCTGCTTTATCTGGTTTTCTCTCACAAGACAGTTGCGCCTTTTGAAGCGCTCACAAGACAGTTGCGCCTTTTGAAGGTCAGGGCCACACATACTCGTAACATGGTGTTCTTGTTCTTGAAGATAACAGGATGTAGCCGGCCAACTGCTGAGGCACCTCAGCAGTAAACTTTAACACATTACTTTTTCACTCAGACAGCTCAATGTTTTTAGCGTTTCCTTTACAGGATTTACTATATCTTATATTGTTACTTTTGCCTTATCTTTATCCTTCACTATCCAGAATACTCATTTTACAATTTTACAATTAAACTCAAATTTACTAAATCATAAATTGATAAGCAAAGCACACAAATGAACATCCAAATATAATCACTTCTCAGACCGTTACAGTCTCCTTTAAGTAACCCAAAATGTTAAACAGTAAGAGTAGTAGTCATATTTTGTGAACCCTTTGAAGAGTAGCCTACTGTCACACTGGTGTGATCATTCTATAATACACCATTTAAGGCCGGGGGAGAAATGCTAACGCTACATTAGCATCGGTGATCTTTTCTACTTCATGCTATCTGCACAAATGGTTGACATTAAACATTAAAAAAGATCAGGCAGTTCAGAGAGAATCAAAGGAAGGCAGGCAGGCAGCTTTGCATGACATTCTTCTGGACGTGTTTCATTGTGTTGATAGTGAGGGAAGTCACTCACATTATTTCTTCTCAGTCTATTCTGTAAGTCGTCGCAGGTGGTTGAGAGGGCAATATCACGGTGGATCAGGTATCGGAGCACCCTCTGATGCCGAATCGCTACATCCTCGGCCATGCCGACTCTGTCCTCCAACTTTCCAATCCTCCCTTCGTGTTGGCCCATTTGAACTTTTATATCTAGCACCGTCTGTTCCAGTCGATCCAGAGACATTTTGATTTGATTATGCCCCTCTTGATTTTCCTTGCGGAGTTTCCCCAGCTCCTCCAGCAACGTCACTTCATGGACCGACTCGCACATGTTGCTATCTGTTTTCAAGCTAGCGCTAGCTGGGCTGGCCGGTCTCCGTTGTTTATCGTTTTTTCCTTTGAGATATCTTGTTTGTTGGGGGCTTTGTTTCTGGTTGACCAGCTCATCATGCAGGAATACTCCTTCTTACTTTTTAAAACGTCTCCACGCTCCACTTCTAAGCTGCTGTTTCTTCCATGACGTCACCGGAAGTCCATTTATTGTCTTACTTTCTTATGAAAATAGAGCCAGCACCCTGTTAGCCTAGCTTAGCATAGAGTGGCGAAGTCACGCCCATCTACTTCCGGTCCATGGGACCTTATTTCAGAACAATTATGTATTGAAGTCAATGGAGAGAGAAAACGTATCTTTCGATCCCGTTTGAATTGTGCCACGAATTACACATATGATGTTTGTCAATCTTAAAAAATTATTTCCATCTCAAAAAAGTCACAGTTTGTCGTAAAACTGTTGAAATATAAGACTATGAAAAATACGCAACTAGAAAGACTACAAATCCCAGTCACGTAAGCAGTGGCGAGCCGTGACTTTTATACCTAGGCCCTCTGACCCCCCCCCCCCTTCCCTCGAAAAAAGAAGAGATATTACGTCTCAACGTAGACTTCAGCGGAATATCAAAACAGCGGCCTGGGGTGCAAAACGCATCAATGACAGCGACCCTCTACCACACAAAACAACACCATTTATATAAACACCTATCATGACAGGGCACCCACAGCCAAGTAACAATTACAAATGAATTAAGTCGGCACAGCGGCCCACATTGAAAATGACTTAGGCCTACCTTTGATGATCATATCACTTAAACACAAAGTCCATCCTCCTGTCCTTTTGGATGCAGCACTTGCGGGTCATTCAGCTGATCCTTTGCCACTCCAGGTTATCATTGTAAATCAATCTTGAAAATGACTCGCAACGATGTCATCACTATCACTGAGTCACTGACATGTGCCAGCCATCATGAACAAACGTATGCTAATTATAAATCTATCGATCATAAATCTATCGATTAGATTTATGATTCGAAAATAATAAGAGTAGGGTAGACATGTGGATATTATCCGGCTGAACAAAACGTGCATTTATCTAACAGGTTCGTTTTCCACAGACCTTATTTCGAGCTATTTTCCAAAATCCTATGGAGAAATCCCATTGCTTTCTGTCGAGGGAATCCGAGCGAAGCTTACTTCCGGGTTTTAGGACACGTCACTGCACCACTTGCATAGACCTCACAGCGGGCGGAACTTGTCATAAAGTCCGCGAAAATAAAGCTTACCCATTTAGAGGGAAAATATGATTGGTCAATTGTACTTTCATTTGACATTACTCTCTCATTGAGTTACTATAGCGGGCCCTCTGTGAATGTAGAGAGGGACCAACAAGCTCTCCCGTCTTCACATAACTGAGACGGCATTTAACACTTCACATTCCAACAGAAACTGAACAGGCAGATTCGAAGGATTTATTTCTTTGGAAATATTATTTAAATACAATTAAATCAAGTTATTTTGGTAAAACTAATGAAAAATGTAACAACAACAAATTAAAAAAATTATATTTTTTTAATGTTTTCAAATATTATTTTTTAGAATATCTTAGGCCCTCACAGAGGGCCCTGACGGCTCGCCACTGCGCGTAAGTGATATCATAACTGATGTCACAATTGTTTTCCTCCGCTAAATATAAGAGATAGCTTTAACAAGATGCCTGTGTGCTTAGTACCAGGTTGTTATCATACCAGCAATGGGTCTTGCTCGTTCTTTCGCTTCCCGTCTGATGAAAGGACCAGAAGTGGCTGGATCAAGTTAGCTACCTAGCTAGTAGCTAGCACGTTAGTTAGCATTACAGCCTTAGCCTTGTCATTTTTATTAGCCTTAGCATGAAGTAACATTAAGTAACCCAAAATGTTAAACAGTAAGAGTCGTAGTCATATTTCGTGAACCCTTTGAAGAGTATACTGTCACCGGTGTGATCATTCTATAATACACAATTTAAGCCCGGGGGAGAAATGTTAACGCTAGCATTGGCGATCGCCGATCTTTTCTACTACAAATGGTTGACATTAAACATTAAAAAGATCAGGCAGTTCAGAGAGAATCAAAGGAAGGCAGGCAGGCAGCTTTGCATGACATTCTTCTGGACGTGTTTCATTGTGGTGATAGTGAGGGTAGTCAATCCCTTGTTTAGCAAGACAGTAGTGACGGCCATCTTGGTGACGTGTGTTGTTGTGCAAGACCAGAGATGTAGTTCATTGACCGTTTCACAAAAAAAAAATTGTTATTTAACAGTTTTACGACACATTTGTTTTATCTTTTAAATTGACAAACATCATATGTGTAATTCGTGGCACAATTCAAACGGGATCGAAAGATAATCTTTCTCTCTCCATTGACTTCAATACATAGTTTTTCCGAAATAAGGTCCCATGGAGGTCCACCGGAAGGGGAGGGACTTCGCCACTCTATACATGTGTGTTTGGTGTTTACACTGCTCCATATGGCGCTGCACTGCTCCATTGTCCATTGACTTCCGGTAAAAGTTCCTTCAAAATAAGAGTCCCGATCTTATTGCTATCAAAATAAACGTGCAAAACGAAAACTTTAACATAAGAAAATATTGGCATACAAATATAATCACTTCAAATTAGTATAACATGACAGGATAAAAGCAATGTAGAGGAGCAGCTACATTTCAACAAATATATCCACTAAGATTAATACATGAAGACTTGTGACTCGGACTTGACTTGGACTCGAACACAGGTAATGATGACTCAGACTTGAAGCGGACACTCCTTGGGTGACTCGGACTTGGACTCGGACTCGACTCCGACTCCGACTTGGACTCGAAAAGTGGGGACTCGAGAGTGACTTGGACTCGTGAATTGGTGACTTGACTACAACACTGTGCTGAGCGAAGTGCACATGCTGGAGTGTATGGTTTAACCAAGGCCTAGATTTAGGAAGGAGCTGGTCCCTTCACAGCTCGGTAGGCCAGTGCCAGTGTCTTGAAGCAGATTCTGGCAGCCAGTGCAAGGAGCGAAGGAGAGTTGTAGTGTGGGCATGGGCGTCGCAGCCATTATATGAGGGTGGGACAAGTCCACCCCACTTTTTCAAATGATTCGTTTAGACCCCCCCACTTTTACTCTGCGGAAAGTCCGTGAATCGGTCTATCCACTCGCCGCATTTGTAGAGCGCTGTGTCAGTGGTTCACTATCAAATCCATTCCACTTGCTTATTGAGAGAATGCCCAAATCAATGAAACTCCATACCATGTTTTCACTGCTACTTTGTACCAAGGCAGATTCTCACATAGCACGCGCATGTTCAAGGAGTGCTGTAGTGTATAGTTGGACAGCTCAGATCTGTTGTATGAAGCGATGCCGGTAGCGGAGGTAAGGCACACACACCAAATGTTCAGGACATTGTTAATACAGCGAAAATCAAAGCTGACGATCTGTTGGTTTGATATGTTTTCTCCTCCAGACAACATGGACATAAGAACATTGTTTTCAAAGAAGAGGAAAGTAAGTCCTCAGCTGGTAGCAGTTAATCAGTTAACAGTGATGGCGGCGGCAGCGTCTCACTTCTGGAGAGGAGTTTCGTCTTTATGTCATGATAGAGAGATACAAATACTGAATAGTTTAGATAAGAAAAGTCATCGAAATGCCAAGTTACTAGTATTTATCATGTACACAGGGAACATGAATAACCCAATCTCTCTGTGTTCATGTAAACACCATAGGCCTATCCCCAATATGATCAATGATCATAACCGGGATAATACTATAAACGGCGTCCATGTACAGTAGACACAGTCAGTGTGTTTTACTGGAGCCTCAGTTCGATAAGAGATTATTTTCTGAGTTCTTTAACTTCGGTACTCTCTCTCAAAATGGTAATGTGCATTATGTTTTAATTATACTTCTTATCATTCAGAAGCTGTTTGTGTGTGTTTATGTTTTACTGAGTGCTTATAGGCAATTTCCACCCCAGTATTCAGTTAACTATTTATTTTCTGTGCACATTACATAGACTAGCTAATATTCTACCTACTGCTTGGGACTTTGAGTCTTCAAAATGTCCAATGTCACAGACTGGGATTTACTTTAGAGTCAGTTGTATTTACATTCAGTATGACTTGTTATGATTCAATGTGAAAGAGTTTACTGCTCAATAAATAGTGATCACTTCACCACCTCTCTTGACATCTAAGCGCTTGAGAGTGAGTCAGAGGCAAAACACAGGGACAGTGGAGAGAGGTCCGTTGCTGAGGTGAGTGATGAAAGGGAAATGACAGTTTAGAGTAAATTGTGATGTGGACTCTCATCCCAGAATTGTTGGGGATATTGAACAGGAAACATTTCAGTCAAGGGGCATCATATGACCAATATAGACAGAAGAGCAACATTTATTTGAACATTTAAGTCGATACCATTCGGTGAACTTAACATCGGTATGGAGTCAGATCAGTCTCAATATTAATAAATGCTCACAGAAGGATTCACAAATGTATTTTGCGATTTATATATAAATGACTCTCCACAACAATATCTCTCAATGCACTCACAAATATTTATTGTTGTATATAAATGTACAAAAAATGGGCATTTAAACTGCTTTTTATTAATTCAAAGACGGCTCTGAATTAATAATCAAATATGTTTCCTTTCTTTACTACTGGATGAAATTACAAAATGTACCCATCATTTTCCTCATGCTAGTATAGCCACATAAAAGTATCAAACCACCTGTTAAAATGCACCAGAATACAGGAAATCTATTAATTTTTTTGTGGGGGGGGGGGGACCCCGTTAAAAATGTCCCCCCCCCCCACATTCAGGATGCTTCCTATGCCCATGAGTGTGGGAGAACTTGGGGAGATTAAAGACCAGTTGGGCTGCAGCATTCTGAATTAGCTGTGGAGGTCCGATGGCGTTTGCAGGTACTTACTTTTAGTAAGGTGTTTCTGAAGGAGCAAACTAATGTTTGTTGTCCACAACTTATGTTCAATTTACCGGACTTCTTTCTGCGGATTGATATGAATGCACACAGTCCCTTGATCCTCCTTAGCAACGGTCTGTTCTCCTTCTCCTTAGCAGCAGTCTGTTAGCAAGAATTAACCCCTAGAATGTCCAAATTGACCAACCAGAATCGATTATTCAACTAAGCTGTGTAATAAAATGCTTATCAGAATGAGTGTTGTGTCACCACATTATAACATATTTCTGATGTATGTTGCCCTCTGTAGTTGCCCTCTGCCCCTCCCCCCCCCACATTAGACCTTAATCCCTCCCACTTGATCAACAACCATTATGTCACTAGTGTCCTGCTAACACAACAACATGTAGTTATCTTTTGGGTGCTAATTATTTGTTAATAATGTACACACTTTGTTGGCCCTATTGTCTCAGCCAAGGTTAAAACTGAAGACTGTATTTCATATGTATAAGTGCTGGCTTGATTAGAGAACATATTCACCTTTATAGCAGGAAACGTTAATGTTTTACTGAAATGGCTACGTAACAATGGAAACAATTTTACAGAGAGATTGTACTTAAACAGTGAGAATATGTGTCTATTTACAACCTTTTTAAATAATGTCAGATGGAGTTTCTCAAGATACGCAGATATGAGTCCCCCCCCCCACACACACACACACACACACACACACACACACACACACACACACACACACACACACACACACACACACACACACACACACACACACACACACACACACACACACACACACACACACACACACACACACACACACACACACACACACACACACACACACACACACACACACACACACACACACACACACACACACACACACACATCCTTCTGGCCTGTACCCTCACACAACAATGGCTTTGTCTCCTGCAGACAATGTGTGGTGTTGTCCAGGAAATCTAACCACATAATGCCCCCTCATCATGCCTCCCTTTAATTACCCAGCATGCTTCACTCTCCCCTGCTAAATGGGCCCTTTTGTTTCGCTCCACCCCACCACCACCTTTTGTTGACATCTACACTTGTTGTGCTCCTGTGAAAAGTTAAACTATCTGTTTTCCGTGTGTTTGGATCTTTGTTTGTACTCAATATTGCTTCCATGTTTCTTGCAGAGGTTCCTGCAGTGGGGCTGAGGAGCAGTTTGACTCCGCTGCTGCAGGGGATCCTGGGACATCGGACATGGACTCCTGACTGATACAGCACTCATGTGATTTACTGGTCCATAACATTTCAAATTCACGTAGACTGATATTGGTCCTTTTAAATATATGTTTTTATGGCATTTCACTTCTCTTCAGCTGCTAATGATGTTTTTATTGTTTTACATAAAGTTTGTAGCACTTGTATGTGTTATATTTAACCTGCAGAGCTTTTATTTAGATTATGAAATTATAAAACGTTCTACCACTGCTAATAAAATAAAATAAAAATCTATACACAACCTAACTACCTTTAACATGGTAATCCATCACAGTGTGAATATATTGTATGCTTTTAATGAAGACAGTTGTATTGTGCGCCACAGTGCAATTAAACATTTAAAAAAAAGTTTATTATAATTCATTGTTTCGCTGTTGAGTTTTTGTTAACCGTTCTCCATTTTGTACAGAAGTGATGCATGACTTTGATTTATGTTTATTTATAGGCTTTATAATGTCACCCTTGGGATAACTTGAAATTATTAAAATAACAATATTAGTTTTTCTGGTTGACGATATTTTGTAATCCTACTTTACATATTTATTTGCTATTATTTTAAATTATGTTCACAATTTAAGTAAAGTATACAGTTACTAGTTTATTTATTTGTGAATGTACTTAGTTACTCTGCAGCCGTGTGTGTGTGTGTGTGTGTGTGTGTGTGTGTGTGTGTGTGTGTGTGTGTGTGTGTGTGTGTGTGCGCGCGTCCCTGCGTGTGTGTGATGTTATCTCGGGTCTCCCTGCTTGAGGCGGTCTGAATGGAGCAGTTACAGTACACTGATCTCAGAGCAGCTTGTCTGTACTGAGTCTCAGTCAGTGAGTCAGCCCGCACAGTGCCGGACAACTGAACCGCTTTCAGGTCAGATCACTGGCGGATTATCAATTCCTATTTCATAAAGAATACACTCGATGTGTATTTGACCTGCGCGTAGGTAAGTGTTATTTTTTTCTTTCTCACTTTTTCTGAATCGAACGAATAAATGATATTCGATACAATCGCGTTAAGATCGCAGAGCTGAGCAGAAAAAGGACCATTAACATCACAGTTTATTTTTTAATGCACGGTATTTACTATGTCATGTCTGCTCAGGCTGAACTATAAGAGTGAAACCTCATAAGGCTTCCTGTAACTATATTCATGTCAACACGGAGGTTTTTCAGAGTTTTGGCAATATCAGATGCAGATCCCATGAACATTCTCATAAAAGCATCACAACTTTTCCTAACAAGCCGTTTGGATCCATTTACCTCACTAGTAAACACAGGTAGAAACTCACATTGTAGACTGAAGCAAAGAGGGCTATGAGGGTACACAGTGGTGAAAAGTAACTAAGTACACTCAAATAGACTACTGTAGACTACTTACATTTGAGGTACTTGTACTCTACCCGAGTATTTTCATTTTTACAACTTTAAACTTCTACTCAACTGCATTCTATGGAAGCCAATTTTCTAGTTACTCCACTTCATTTACAGATGTATTTTTTTTGACACATAATACTGAGGAAAAACTATAAAAATATGATTAGTTTGTAAAGATTAAACCATCCTAAATGTTATTTATGTAACTTAAATCACGAGTGGGTTAACAGAAAATATATTGGCAGCAGTTATGCTAAGAAGTCAACACACCTGATGAAAATAACAATTTTACCTTTATAGACTATTTATGATAGCTTTTACTTTCAAAACAGTTGCAATGGTATGGATTTAAGCATTTGATAAAGATAACTCAATTTATTTAGAAAATTGAGTTATCTTTATTAAATGCTTAAATCCATACCATTGAAAGCATTTGATAAAGATAACTCAATTTTCAAAATAAATTGGATGGTTTAATCTTTACAAAGTAATCATATTTTTATAGTTTTTCCTCAGTATTATGTGTCAAATTCTGAATTGTATAAAGTAAAAAAATTAGGGCTGTCAGTCGATTAAAATATTTACTCGCGATTAATCGCATGATTGTCCATAGTTAATCGCGATTAATCGCAAATTAATCGCACATTTTTGATCTGTTCTAAATGTACCTTAGAGGAATATTTTTCAAGTTTGTAATACTCTTATCAACATATGAGTGGACAAATATGCTTTATGCAAATGTTTATTATCATTTCATTTGAACAATGACAAATATTCTCATGAATATTAAACACAACAACCTCTGAACATTACAAATATTCGCCTCAATTCAACCTGGAACCTCTCTCATACAATAATACAATACAAATGGTGTGCGTGTGTGTGTGTGTGCGTGCGTGCGTGCGTGTGTGTGTGTGTGTGTGTGTGTGTGTGTGTGTGTGTGTGTGTGTGTGTGTGTGTGTGTGTGTGTGTGTGATGGATCATTGGAGCTATGTGCAACTCAAGGCATATGCTCCAACGGGAGCTGTCATGTTGCGCACTATCCGTGCTGAGTGTGCTGACTTTTCGTACAATGTCCCACTGTCTGGCTTCCTGCATGAAGTCAAGTGCTCGGCGCAGTTCGCTCCTCTGTTTTCATTTAAACAGCTCTTTATATCCGTTAGCGCAGCTAGCTAGCACCAGATGCTAACAACAACAACAATGCACGTAAGGTCTCTCTCTCGCTCGCTTGGGCCACACATACACACACCCTCCCGGTCCTCTCGATGGCCAGGCGGTGAATGCCGGTGAGCGTGTAAGTGTGGTCTGCCACAAGCAGGCAGCAGGAGCGGGGCTGTCAGCATCAGCTTGAAGATGGTATTTTAAACTCGATGCGCTCTGAAACTACGGGGCGGCCGAGGAAAAAAAATACACATGCGTTAATCGCGTTAAAATAATTAGTGGCTTTAATTTTTTCTTTGCGTTAACGTGTTATTAACGCGTTAACTTGACAGCCCTAAAAAAAATACATCTGTAAATGAAGTGGAGTAACTAGAAAATTGGCTTCCATAGAATGCAGTTGAGCAGAAATTTAAAGTTGTAAAAATGAAAATACTCGGGTAGAATACAAGTACCTCAAATGGTATTTAATCAAATAAAAGCAGAAGTATCTTTTTGTTCGTTTTTAAAGACGATTTGTTTGTTAGTTTGTTTAGAGACAACATATTTTGTATGGCTGTACTTTGATTTGTAGCCTAATTTCCTTTAAAAGCTCCTTTACTGCAGACGTTATGTTTTACCAAATTCAGTATCTCCTTACAGCTGTCCCTTGTTTTATTGTTTTGCGCATTACAACCATTGACTAGTAGTTGTTTTGTGGCAAATATATAGTGCATCATCTTGACTGTTTAACAGTAGCCTACAGACTTTTTTTGTTTTTTTACTTTAACTATGAGATTAAATAAGACTGTTAAGTGCTCATTCATCACTTTCCTTTGTAGTATTTAATGGTAACCTTTTAGTTTAAACACGTGTTTACTCTGGGCCTCAAACATGTCTTTATAAAACTGAAGTTAAATCAGGACACGTTGACAGAAGATCATGGTTGGACACTGGCCTGTCACCGCTGTTGTTTCTGTATTTTCCCAACAGGCAGCCTGCTGTGTGCAGTTCCCCAGGCTCTTTGCTGCAGTTGTGTGTATGGAGAGGCAGGCAGTGCAGCGGGCCAGGGAGGCCTTCCTGAGCGGGAGGGCCCGAGCCGTGGAGTTCAGACTGCAGCAGCTCCACGGCCTGAAGAGGATGATCACTGAGAACGAGACGGAGATCTCCACCGCCCTCAAACAGGACATCAACAGGGTGAGTGGAGACACAACACACTCCTACATGTAACATGTTACAATGTTAATGTGTGTGTGTTGGGTTTTCTACAGAGCCAGTATGACACACCACTCTTGGAGCTGATTGGCATTGAGAATGAGATCAAGCTGGCTATAGGGAAGCTGGCAGAGTGGGCGGCTCCTCGGTCGGTGGAGAGGAACCTCCTCACCATATCAGATGAGGTCTACGTGCAGCCGGAGCCTCTGGGGGTGGTGCTCATCATCGGGGCCTGGAACTACCCCTGGGCCCTCACCCTCCTGCCCCTGGTGGGGGCCATTGCTGCTGGTAGGGAACCTTTTTGCCCTACCACTGCCTTACCACTTTCTTTTGTATCACAACATCAGATAATAAAAGTTTAGATGTGTCATATCAATTTGCCCTTTATCGCAATTCAAGAAGTCAAGTTCAGCCTCATGTGATCCTCATGTTTTCCATTGATGGAATGATAAATGCATTTCGATAGTGAAAATAATATACTTGTTTAGCGGTATATTGAGGAATTTACGCAATTCCTAAATATATAATCAGATATTATAAGAGGAAATAATATACCTGAATTAAGCAGAATCAGAATCAGAATCAGAAAACCTTGTTAAAAAAACGTAATTGTTCTATATATTTATTCCAGTGGAGATTGGGTTTTGTGACAGATATATTTATATAACAATAGGAAGTTAAATGTGCGACAAAATATTTTTTGCAATTGTATTATTATTAGTTAACATAAAACGAAAAATGTACAAAAACACAATACTGATAATGACTTGCAATATGCATGTCTGATAATCTTGCATTGTGCGTCAGAGAAAGCGAGGGTGTTGTGAGCAGCAGGTTGTCAGCATTCTCAGCCTCCTACTCTCCGCTCTGCGTCACTCAGTGATCTCATTCCATTCACAGAAACTCGTGCTCTCTCTCTGCAGGAAACGCAGCTGTGGTGAAGCCGTCCGAGCTCAGCGAGTGCTCGTCCCTCCTCCTCCGGGCTCTGCTGCCGCGCTATCTGGACAAGGTCTGAACACCCGCTGCTATTGTTGCTGGAATAATGTTAAGGGCTGCTGTAACGTCAAAGCCTTGCACCAACACAGGACAGTGCATCACAGATATGTTGGGCTCCCTCCATCCATTATCTTGAATGTGACAGCATTTTGCTAATCATATTCATGCTTTTATACAGTGTTTTCATTAGTTACCACATGTAGACATAGTTATACATGAAATAGTACATATATTGCATTTATATAGCACTTTTCCAGTCGTTGCAACCCCTCAAAGTGCTTTGAGTCAGCATTCATTGAGCAACATTGATACAGGCTGTCATACAGGTGCCATCTGCTCTGGGAAACTAACATTCAGACACATTTCAAACACCATTAGTCCCTTTGAGAGCAATTTGGGGTCAATAATCTTGTGGGGGCTCGGGATCGAACCACCGACCTGCCAATTGGTGGACTTCCATCTACCTCCTGAGCCAAGGCCACCCCACAAACTAGGAGAGGACCCAGATTGCGCAGACCCCCGCCAAGGCCAACCGCTCGCAATGTTGATGGTTATATACAAGACATTAGGAGCATTGATATAGCAGCCAGAAACGACATGCTAGGTAAACATAGATAAGGCTATGTTTACCTAAGCAAAGAAGAAAAGATGCTCATCCTCTCAAGCTATTCTGTCCTTTGTCTTGGTAGCTGGGCCGGCTGTTGTGCATGTTGGTCCATGTAAGTCTTCAGTATAAAGAGTAATAGATAGAGTGGATGAAAGTTTCTCAGTGGCGCATGAGGACAAAAATGGCCTGTCTGTAGATACCAAAAGTCCCCGGATCATCATCATTATAATGATTTATCTAAAAAGAAGTACACACTGATTTAGAGAAGTCTCTTTCCCAATGTGAGTAAATGGATACAATTCGTTTGGGCCCACATGACGGTACAGATTTACACAGACGTTGTCGTGAAGTACCCCCGTTTGACCACTACAGCATTTTCTGCAACACCTGGCTAACCTCGGGCTAGATGTGAGTCTCCCCCTTAATGTACCACTGCTTAGCTAATGAGTGCACAGCCCTCATACGCCAGTTAGTCGGAAACAGTGCGTCGTAGAAGTGAAATGCCCATCAACTTTGTTAGCTCTGTTAACACTGACGCTGTTTTAAGCACTGCTAGCTTTCTCCATTATAGTTAAACCACCTCCATGTTTGCTTGTGAAAACCCTGTGTGCTATTTCTGGCCAAACTGGTTGTAACTAGCACCAATTTTTGCAATAATTTGTGTCTAGACCATGATTCTAACTGTTCAGGAATTCAATATGTTCTTCCATGGCTCATGCTACGCCCGAACACCAATCACAAAAAATCAGGCTTGTGGTTTGTCTGTATTCCTCTCTGCTTACAGGGAGACAAAACAAATACAAAATATAGATTTCTTTCCGTTAACAGTTTGCTGTTTATTTCCAGGATCTGTACACGGTTATAACGGGTGGAGTGTCAGAGACCCAGGAGCTGCTGAGGCACAGGTTTGACCACGTCTTCTACACAGGCAGCGGCAGCGTGGGTAAAATAGTGATGGAGGCCGCGGCTCGCCACCTCACCCCTGTGACCCTGGAGCTGGGGGGGAAGAGCCCCTGCTACATCGACAAGAACTGTGACATCAGAGTCGCCTGCCGGTAACAAAGCACTCACACCAGTGGGCATACACAGAGCTGGGTGACATGTCACTTACATTTAATGACACCAACCCTAACTCTTTTGCAACAAACGGACCCCAATTAAATAAAATCATATCAAATATGTCTTTAAATATTCTGAATTGCCACTGCAATGTTCTGTTATCTTCTTTGACAGTCGTATCACGTGGGGAAAGTTTGTGAACTGCGGTCAGACGTGCATCGCTCCAGACTTCATTCTGTGTGAACCGTGCATTCAGGGCCGAGTGGTGGAGTGCCTCCGACTAACTCTCCTGGTACATTTCAACACGTCCGAGCTAACACCTCAATCATACTGCATAGTCTGGACTTTTTATCAATATTTTGATTTATCTCAGGAATTTTACGGAGCTGATCCCAAATGCTCGCCGGACTATGGCCGAATCATCAACACGCATCATTTCAACAGAGTCATGGGTCTGATGGAGGGCTACACTCCTGTGATAGGAGGACAGAGTGATGCCTCACAGCGCTACATTGGTAGGTAGATACAGCAAGGTAGTACATGTTAATGTTGAAAGTAGTCAGATCCTGTTATTTTTTAAAAGTAGAACTACCAAAGTGTAGAAATACTCTGCTACAAGTACTGCATTCAAAATGTTACTTAAAGAGGCCCTATTCATCTTTTGGGGGGTTTTCCCTTTCACGTATGTTACAAAGGTTTGTGTGCATGTAAATGGTCTGCAAATGCTAAAATATCTGTGTTCCCTCCAGAGAGAGTGGAAAGAGGGAAAAAGCAGTGTGAGAAAAACAAAGAGCTTTTTGAACATTAAAGCATGTTGTTAAGAATGTCACGAGGCTCAGGACCCAAACGCACAACACCAGAAACAGATCAGAATTAACAAGGTCTTTTAATTAAGGTCAAAACACAAAACGCTCACTTGGAGGATCAAAAACTCTAAACCAAAAAACATCTACATGACTATCAAAAATATACTTCACACGATCAAGGGATGACTGGCAGACTTGACGAGACAAGACGAACTGACACAAGACAAAGGGAGACGCAGACTATATATACACACACTAGGTAAGGGGACACAGGTGGCAACAATTAAGGGAGGGGCTGACAATCACACCAGGGCAGGAATGCTCTGAAACGAGAGGGAAAGGTTATTACAAAATAAAACAGGAAATCACAAGACAAGGCAAAAGACAAAAGGACTGAACTAAATAAATTAACTTAACACAACTGTCTAGACACCACAGTACCCCCTCCTTTACGGACGGCGCCGGACGGCCCAGCGAGTTCAGGATGGCTTTTGTAAAAATCCTTTATCAGGTTCTGGTCCACGATGAAGCTAGATGGGATCCATTCCCGCTCCATAACCCTCCCAGTCCACTAAAAACTGCTGACCCCTTCCTCGTTTTCTGACCTTCAGCAGACGCTTGACAGTGTAGACCAGACCTCCATCAATGATCCTGGGAGGAGGGGGGGCTTGGAAGCGGGAACCATTTTGCTTTCCTTGACCGGCTTGAGTTTGCTTACGTGGAATGTTGGATGGACTCTGAGTGATCTAGGCAGGCGCAAACGAACAGACACAGGGTTAATACACTTTGCCACAGTGAATGGGCCTACAAATCTTGGTGCCAGCTTCCTAGAGACTACGTTCAGGGGCAAGTCTCTGGTGGATAGCCACACTTTCTGACCCGGTCTGTACACAGGTGCAGGACGGCGATCAGCCGCTTTTTTCATGCGGGCCGAAGTCCTAAGGAGGACCCGACGTGCTGAAGCCCAAATGCCATGACAGCGCCTGACCAGTGCGTGTGCCGAGGGAACCATGACTTCTTTCTCTGTCTCTGAGAACATGGGAGGTTGGTAACCGTAGACGCACTGGAACGGGGTCAATCCGGTGGCAGAGGTAGGCAATGAGTTGTGGGCGTATTCTACCCACGTGAGGTGTTTACTCCAAGAAGCTGGGTTTTGGGACACCAGGCACCGGAGGCAGGTTTCCAGTTCTTGATTCAGTCTCTCCGTTTGTCCATTTGATTGGGGATGGTAACCGGAAGAGAGGCTGACAGAGGCCCCGATGAGGCTGCAAAACTCCCTCCAGAAACGGGAGACAAACTGAGGACCCCGGTCTGTCCCTGGGAAAACCGTGGAGACGACAAACATGGTGCAACAACACTTCAGCCGTTTCTTTGGCCGATGGCAGTTTAGGCAAAGCAATAAAATGTGTCATTTTAGAGAATCTATCCACCACCGTGAGGACGGTGGTGTTACCTTTGGATTCTGGCAGTCCGGTGACAAAATCCACTGAGATGTCGGACCAGGGCCGACTGGGGGCCTGGAAGAGGTCTTATTCCTGGCGCAGATGGTGCAGGCGGCCACATACTCCTTGACATCCTTCTCCATAGATGTCCACCAGAACCGTTGCTTGATGACGTACATGTTTTTTTTTACCCCAGGATGGCAGGTGAGCAGCGAGGTGTGAGCCCATTGAATGACCTTAGGACGCACAGTTTGAGGAACAAACAACCTATTTGGGGGGCAACCCCTAGGTGTCGGGCTCTCACCGTTAGCTCGTTTCACCTCTGTTTCTATTGGCCAAGTTACCGCTCCAACCACACAGTTTAGTGGAAGGATGAGCTTTGGTTCCTTTGCCGAGGGTTCAGGATCAAAAACACGAGAGAGTGCATCTGGCTTGACATTTTGTGAACCGGGTCTAAATGACAAGGACAAGTTAAAACGAGTGAAGAACAAAGCCCATCTTGCCTGACGTGAGTTCAGTCTCTTAGCTTTTCGGATGTACTCAAGATTTTTATGATCTGTCCAGGCTATGAATGGTTGCTCTGACCCCTCCAGAAAGTGTCTCCATTCCTCAAGCGCTGTTTTGACTGCCAAAAGTTCTCCGTTGCCTACATCATAGTTGCGTTCAGCAGGTGTTAACTTACGTGACAGAAAAGCACATGGGTGAAGTTTGCTGTCCTTGGCTGAACGTTGTGACAACACAGCCCCAACTCCATCATTGGAAGCATCCACCTCCACCACAAACTGCCGTAGTGAATCAGGAGTGATGAGAACAGGAGCAGAGGTAAACCGTCTTTTCAATTCCTGGAAAGCTTTGTCGGCCTGTAGAGTCCACACAAACTGAACATGGGTTGAGGTGAGTGAGTGGAGAGGTGCAGCTATGGAGCTAAAATGTCTTATGCAACGTCTGTAGAAGTTAGCCAAACCGAGAAATTGCTGTACCTTCTTCCTGTTGGTGGGTGTGGGCCAATTTGCGACAGCACTGACCTTGCTTGGATCCATCTTGACCTGGTCCGGAGCAATGATGAAGCCCAGGAATGAGACAGTGGTCTTGTGAAATTCACATTTCTCTGCCTTCACGAATAGTTGGTTTTCCAGAAGGCCTTGGAGGACCTGGCGGACATGCTGAACATGGGACTCTTCATCAGGAGAGAATATCAATATATCATCCAGGTAGACAAACACAAAATGATTCAAATATTGTCTGAGCACGTCATTCACAAGAGCCTGAAATACAGCAGGAGCATTAGTTAGCCCAAATGGCATTACTAAGTATTCATAGTGGCCACTGGGGGTATTGAATCCAGTCTTCCATTCGTCCCCCTCCCTTATCCTGACCAAGTGATAGGCATTCCTCAAGTCAAGTTTAGTGAAGATCTTAGCTCCTTTTAACAGTTCAAAAGCAGTGGAAATGAGGGGGAGAGGGTACCTGTTTTTTACCGTTATATCATTCATGGGAGAGTAGTCTATGCAGGGTCGGAGGGATCCGTCTTTTTTACCCACGAAGAAAAATCCGGCGCCAGCAGGAGATGACGATGGACGAATGAGGCCCGCCTTCAGAGATGAGTCAATGTAATCCGTCATAGATTGTCTTTCAGGACCAGAAATTGAGTATAGACGTCCCTTGGGAATGGGGGCACCCGGTAGTAAGTCAATTGCACAGTCATAAGGTCGAAGAGGAGGCAACGTAGAGGCCCGAGTCTTACTGAAAACCTCCCTCAGGTTGTGGTAACAGGAGGGAACATTGGGCAGGTCTGGTAAGTCAGAGGCATGGTCATGAGTTACTTCCTTCGTCTCCACCTCACTACCTGAAGTAACCCTTCCTACAGACAGCCCTTCAACTTCTCCTGGTGAAACCAAACATGTATGATTACATTCTCTTCCCCACCCCTTCACCCTACCAGAACGCCAGTCAATGTGAGGGTTATGTCTTTTCAACCATGGGAAGCCTAAAATCATAGGGTGTTGTGCGGAGGCGAATAAATGGAATGTCATGAATTCTGTGTGGTTGTGATTTATGATAACCTGGACGGGTTCTGTGTGGTGAGTGACTTGAAACAATAATCTTTCATCAAGGGCGCTGGCATTTAAAGGTTGAGCTAAGGGCATGGTGACAATGTTCAAGCTTTTGGCAAAATTCCAGTCCATAAAACTTTCGTCTGCTCCTGAATCAATGAGAACATTCTGTGTTAAGGTTTTCTTACCTCATTTTACTTGGATAGGAGTCAGCGTATGAGGAGAGTAGTCAGAAGTTAGTCGGCTCACCAGCGCCCTCCTCTTGCCTGGGGAGCCCCGTCTTTTAGTGAGCAAGCGGCCATCAGGTGTCCACGATGCCCGCAGTAGAAACACAGGCCCTGGCGGAGGCGCCGTTCCCGCTCCTCCAGTGAAAGTCTTGCTCGGCCAAGTTGCATGGGTTCCTCTGATGTGGTGGATGGCGTTGTCAAAGGAGGCTTGATCCAGACCCCTGGAAACTAATCCTCCCCCATCCGGATGCCACGAGGAGGCCCCCTGGAGCTTGGTGAACGAACTGCAGGATGTTCTCTTTCTTTTTGTCTATCCCAGAGCCTATTATCTATTCGTATAGCCAGAGCAATCACAGAGTCTAAATCTTCTGGAAGATCTAATGGGACTAAGTGATCTTTGACAAGGCCTGAAAGTCCATTTACAAAGGCGTCCAGCAAGGCCAGATCATTCCAGCCACTGTCTGCTGCTATTGTCCTAAACTCTATGGCATAATCAGACACTCTTTGATTTCTTTGCTTGAGTTGAACTAGAGCTTTAGCCGCTTCTCTCCCTGGTGCTGTACGATCAAAAATCTTTTTAAGGGAATCAGTAAACAGTCCAAGTGATCTGCAAAGGGGAGAGTATCTAGCCCATTCTGCTGTAGCCCACGCTGCTGCTCTACCAGTCAAGTGTGTTATCATGAAAGCTATCCGAGACTGGACTGTTGGAAAAGCAGAAGGCTGATGTTGATAATGCAGGTCGCATTGGACTAAAAAAGGACGACAGTCACCTGAGTCACCGGAGAATTTCTCTGGAGATGCGAGACGAGAGCATGAAGAAGGGGTAGGTCCTTGGATCACAGGATTCACAGCCTCAGGCAGGGGTGCAGCCGCGGAAACAGTTTGAGATCCAGCTTCCAGGTGGGCAAGGACACGAACAAGCTGATCTGCCAGGTGGTTTACTTGGCTGTTCACAGATGTTTGGAAGCTTTCTTGACGACCACTCAATTCTCTCACTCCCTGGTCAATTGATTTCAGCTGATCGTCATGCTGAGACAAAAGCGTGCCTTGTGAGCGCAGAGCTGCTCTGAACCTGTCTGGGTCGGCTGTGTCCATTCTTTGGTCAGTTCGTACTGTTAAGAATGTCACGAGGCTCAGGACCCAAACGCACAACACCAGAAACAGATCAGAATTAACAAGGTCTTTTAATTAAGGTCAAAACACAAAACGCTCACTTGGAGGATCAAAAACTCTAAACCAAAAAACATCTACATGGACTATCAAAAATATACTTCACACGATCAAGGGATGACTGGCAGGCTTGACAAGACGAACTGACACAAGACAAAGGGAGACGCAGACTATATATACACACTAGGTAAGGGGACACAGGTGGCAACAATTAAGGGAGGGGCTGACAATCACACTGGTGGGAAAAACACACCAGGGCAGGAATGCTCTGAAACGAGAGGGAAAGGTTATTACAAAATAAAACAGGAAATCACAAGACAAGGCAAAAGACAAAAGGACTGAACTAAATAAACACAACACAACTGTCTAGACACCACACATGTCACAGGAGAGGCACACAATACAAATATGAACATGAAAATGTGCATAATATGTCCTGTTAAAGTAAAAGAACAAAAGTATTTGGATCAATATATACTTACAAGTAAAATAACTCCTTTTGCAGAAGGATTAATTTCAAAATAAAGGTTGAGACAATCTAATTTCTCTATAAAAGTAACTAAAGCTCTCAGATAAATGCAGTGGAGTAAAATATTGAACTTTGAATTGTATTGTAGTAGAAGTATAAAGTAGCAGGCAATGTAAAGTACTTCAAAATTGTACTTATACTGTACATATGTACTAGTTACTGTCCACCACCATTAAAAACGAGTTCTGTTTACTTAACATTGACTTGTAAATGCAGCCCCTACAGTGCTGAAGGACGTGCCCCCCCACTCCCGGCTAATGCAGGAGGAGATTTTCGGCCCCTTGTTGCCCATAGTGGCCGTGAGTGACATGGAAGATGCCACCCGCTTCATCAACGAGAGAGAGAAACCTCTGGCGCTCTACATCTTCTGCTCTGATAAGAAGGTGAGAGGAGACAGCAGAGGCGAGGAGATTTAAAACATGTTTCAATGTTTAATGTTCCTAATGTGTATTCTCCTTCTGTCTGTTGAAGGCAGCGAAAAAGATGATTGAGGAGACCTCGAGTGGAGGAGTGGTGGTCAATGACGTCATGATGCACTACACGCTCAGCTCGCTCCCGTTTGGTGGTGTTGGTAAGTCTGATTCAAAGTTTTATATATTGTATGTATTTTTTCTCAGGTGGATGTTTTCATGGGGGCAGTGCACGGCCGTATTAACCTGTGAGGGGGGCCTCAGGGCTAACATTTTATTGGGCACCTATTCCCCCTCTAGTGTGTTGTTGCACTCCAGTTCAAAACAAGGTGACATTTAAGGAAGGATTTTTTTATTTCAATAGTTTGAGTTTATTAGATAACGTTTTAAAGGTCCCCTATTATTGTTTTTCATCAATATATTACACGTCTCAGATATATAAAAACATGTCTCTGAAGTGTTTGGCTCAAAATACCTAACAGATCATGCATTGCAGCATCCCATAATCCCCTCTGTTTCAGCCCTGTTTCAAAAGTGCTGATTCTCTGTCTCTTACTTAGATGAAAATAAGGAGCCCCTCCCCACGCCCCTCTGAGAGATATTTGGTTAAAAAGAGCACAATGGTGCTCTATTCCAGGGGTCTGCAACCTGCGGCTCCGGAGCCGCATGCAGCTCTTTAAGCCCTCTGCTCTGGCTCCCTTGAGCTTAAACAAGAATAGGCTACAAGTATTTGTAGGACTATTTATATTTTGTTGCACGGTTGAAAATGTTTTTTATCTCGTATTTTGAGGTGATACTGTGACACAGAACAAAACAAAACGGTTTTAATTAGGTCAACTAAAAGATGCGTCATACCCTGCTACGGTCCCGCGCCAGCGCCTTTTCTTGCAGGCGAATAACCTGACCCCCGGCTCGATGAGCGAACTATGGATAAATCAAAGAAAAGAAAGTATCGGAGGAACACAGGGGTTTAATTCTGCGTGGACAGAGTTATATGCTTTCACAGCAAACGATGCTGGTTTACCGGTATGTTTGATATGTAGAAAGAAGTTGTTAAAGGTAATGCAGCCTTTACGTATCGAGGAACAACACGGGAGAGGAAGACAGCTGACGACCTTCAGTCATAATTCAATCAGTTAACTCTTTTTAGGGTGCAGCTATATGTTTTATTTATTTCAAAGTGGGACCATTTTAATTATATTCATTTTCTTCAAATGTGCAGAGGACTCCCAAGTGCTGTGTTGATTTATTTTAAAGTTGGCCTGTGTATTTCTTTTTAATTCTTCTAATGAGTTATTTGTTTATTATTAGAGGTAAACAGTTTTATAATGTAATAAATAATAAAAAGCAAAAACACTCTATTTTTTGTCTATGATATAACAATATATACAACTTTATAAGCTATCAAGCTATCAAATATGTTTTGCGGCTCCAGATAAAAATAATTGGTGGAAAAGGGGGCAAAATGGCTCTTTTGGTCAAAAAGGTTGCAGACCCCTGCTCTTGGAGGAGATTCAGGTGATAAGGGGGGGGGGGGGGGTTAAGTAGCATTAGCCTTGATGAGGGTTAGGGAACTGGGGCTGGTAGATTCTAAATACAACTCAACTTGTGTCACAAATGGTCACTTTAAAGAAAGAAATGTGACTTTAGGATCTTTATCCATTCTTTCCCAAATGATAATGAAGTTTCTCAATTGAAAAGAGATGACTGCAGACTTGTTTGTCCCCCCTCCAGGTCAGAGTGGTATGGGCCGTTACCATGGTAAACACACCTTTGACCAGCTGAGCCACCAGAGGGCGTGTCTCATCCGCTCTCTGGGAATGGAGAACGTCAACCTGTCCCGGTACCCTCCCCAGGACCGCCGGCGGGCCCGCAGGGTGCGGATGGCCCTCAGGGCCCCTCTGATCGACATGTCCAAGAGGACCTTCATCTGGGCCGTCACCGCCACCGTCATCGGCTTCGGCCTGTTTGTCGCCCTGATGGTCATCCTGCTCATCGCCGCAGGCCTCAACTGCACCTGCTGGTACTGGAGAGGCTTTTACAACTACTGGTGACTGTGTCCCCGAGGAGAAGGGGTTTTAACCAATCAGATGGTCAGTTGTTCAATACCCACCTCCTGCAGTCAACAGGTCCAAGTGTCCTTTGGCATGGTACTTAACCCCAAATGTCTCCCACATTATGTACGGTTTTGAACTGTATAAGTCACTTTGGATAAAAGCGTCAGCTAAATGACACGTAATGTTAAAAAAGTCCAACAACACGTGTCCTGCTCTGCATTCTTTATTATCAGAGGTTAACATTCACTTTTTCATGAAAAATGTTTTTTGCTTGTTGTTTCAGAATAAAAGATTTCTTTATTATCATCTTTCATTTTATTTAGCACCATTTATAATTCTATACATATTTTTTCTGGCAATAGTTTAGCATTCGCTAAAAAAACACTTTTATATATATATTTGTATCCCACTCAAATACCGAAACATGAGGGTGAGTTAAATGTCTCTTTCACCCTGCAACAGGGAGCAGCTCCAATTGAGGGCAGTGCTGGGATTCTGGCTTCCAAGCCAATATTTCAAGGATGCTACGTCATCGAGTGCCGCCGAAGGACTGTTCCAATCTCCAGCATACTTGGAATTCCACCGAGGCCGCGTCCTTGGTTTGGGGGAAATTTGGAGGCTGCACATGGGTAGACTTCGCGTCCTTAAAATCCCCACAATGCTTTGCGCACGGACCAATTTCAAAAACCCTTGCGGAGAATTGCTGAACCGACGCAGCACACATTTAAATTTAAGTATGTAGTGGCGTAGAACCTCTATGCGTAGAACATGTGTTGGTAAATATGTTACTTTGTTACATTTGTTTGTTATCACCAAAAATGTGTTCCGTGAAAGTAAAGCAAGTTCATAATTAGATAGACATCGTGAGGTATTTATTTTTCGGTTGAAACCGAAAGAGTGGCAGTGGCACACTTGTTAGCCTGTTCCATTCTTCTTCGTTTTCCGAAGCCGTGGCTTGGAAGCGTACTTGCTTCGTTTCTGAAGGAAGTGACTTGGAAGTACGCGACTACCAAGCCAGCATCCTCGCGATTGAGAAACACCCTTTCTCAATGTTGAGTACACATGCTGCAGAGCCACTGGCCGTTTCTCAATCGCGAGGATGCTTGCTTGGTAGCACATGTCTTCCGAGTCACTTCCTTCAGAAGCTAGGCAAGAATCCTTCCTGGCAATCGGAAAACGAAGAGTGGAACAGGCTAGCAAGTGTGCAGGTGTGCGTCACATGAGAGGCCCCGCCTTACATTTTCCGCCACAGATTTGGAGAAATTGGTCCGTGCGCAAAGCATTGTGGGTATTTGAAGGACGCAAAGTCTACCCATGTGCAGCCTCGAAATTTCCCCTAAACCAAGGACGCGGCCTCGGTGGAATTCCAAGTATGCTGGAGATTGGAACAGTCCTTCGGCGGCACTCGATGACGTAGTATCCTTGAAATATTGGCTTGGAAGCCAGTTTCCTCGCGATTGAGAAACGGCCAGTGGCTCTGCAGCAGGTTTACTCGACATTGAGAAACGGCCAGAGAGAACAAGAGCCCAATTAGTTAATGAGGGTGAGTGTCAGCTGGAGGCCTGAGAGACTTTGAGCAGGGTTTGGTTTTATTTACTGCATTGCTGATGTTCCTTGAGAGGCTACCACCAAAGTCACCAACAAGCAGGAAGGAGATTGGAGCTGCTCTTTTATGAGATCAAATATAAAGGGAGAGTTTTGAGGTCCACTTCAGAGGAAGAGCTGAGGAGGACTATTTCTGCAGAGGACTACCTCACCATTCATTCCTCTCAAATATCAGATAAGCTTATCAAGCCAACACAGAACATATACTACCCGGGGAGATGAACATTGATTTGTTTATTTTCGGAGGTCTTAATTGTTTTTTTGGTCTTTTTGGTTTATTCCTCTTCAACTGGAGTCAGTTGAATGAGTGGAAGGACATTGGGTGTCACTGGGGTAATGGGGTCAAAAGAGATGAATTGTTGTCTGTTTGTTTAATAAATGCAGGCTGTATGTTAAACTGAGCAATTGTTCATCTCGATTGATTCTTCTACTCCATTGATTTATCATGTTCCAACGTGTTGCATATGAATGTGACATATTCTTTATTTAAAAGGATCAACACTAACGATCTTAAGTAACCTTTGAGACATGTTGTGTTGTGTTTTACCCACTGTATGACAGAGAAAGAAAGATGGAGAGTGAATGTGGGAGTTTGTGTTGCTGAGGGTTTCGGTCAGATTTAAACATATGATAAATATTAGTCAGTCACGTCATCTGCTTCTGATATGATGCTTTGGATCAAATTGGGAAAAACATTCTTTCTTCAAAGGCTGCCTGCCTTAAAAAGCAGACTGGCGAACAGCTAGAGTAAATGAAAGTGAGAAATGGATAATAAACTTGGCCAAGATATTATTACAACAACAACAACAACAACAACAACAACAACAACAACAACAACAACAACAACAACAGCATCATCCAAGTAGTAAGAGTGTGAGATTCTCAAACTGACATTACAAGTGTATCAACAACCCAACTTAATCCATCCTAGAAGCACTGTGCTTCCTTTTACAGACGTTCCCACGGTGACCACAAGGGGTCACTACCTGTACCTAGTTTACCTCAGAGAATGACAACACAGAAAATAAAGACTAGATCAAGTTTGAGATTTTAGTTTTGTTGTGTGAACAAACCTAAACTGTATCTTGGATAATAATGAGTGAGTAAACGGATCTTTTGAAATACTTCTGCTGTTGTTAAATGCCGCCTCATTTCCTCATTTGTAAATGTTCAGATATGAGGGGAATTTATGATACACAAACAACATATTTTGTCGGGTGAAATATGTGATTTGGTCCAAACAGTTGGTTCCATACGGTTTCAATATAAAAAAGGCATACTGTGTAGTTACTCTGTGTGGCGCTAGAGAGCAGCAGAGAGCTAAATAAGAGGAATGTCATAACTTAATGTACCACCACAAAACAAGAGAAATTCAAAAATATATCCTTTCAATCCTTAATAACAAATTATCTTTGACAGTACAGTTACAATTTGTTATTAAGGATTGAAAGGATATATTTTTTAATTTCTCTTGTTTTGTGGTGGTACATTAAGTTATGACATTCCTCTTAAGTGTACGTCTTTTTTCGTGTAAAACATATGCATTGGTGATATATGACAGTTATAACTTGTTATCAATACAAAGTGCTAGTCCCGTCGTTATTCGGCCAAAGTGCATTCAAGGCCTTTGAAGTCATTAAAGCTATTGCGGTCGTTAGCATCACGCTCTCCCTGATCCCGAGATGCTCTGCTGAGCTCTACCCTGACAGATTTATCACTTAATAGGTCCGGGGATATCCAGGCATTCAGTGTGATCCAGCGAAAGGAAGCATCTGACTTCTCAGCAGCCTGCTTCAGCCTAACAGGCTCACTGCAGTCGTACTGAGTTCCTGGAGGCCTAAATAACTGTTACATAACTGCAGAAGAGCTTCACTGTTGACTGGGCCTGCACAATACATCTGTTGGAGCCACCAGTCCATTACTTCCATATGAAAACAATGCACCGCTTTCACAATGGCAGCTCTCCTTTCACTCTGAATGTGCTATCTGGGAATATGTGTGCTGCATGGTAACACAACAAGAATGCTTTGAATCAGGTAGGGGGTGTAGATTTGGTGATCAGTCATCTGTAGTGTATATGAAGAACTCAGACTTTCAAATAGCTGCAAGAGAATTGAGTCATTGAAGTGTGCATAACAACGAGCTCATTTTAATAACTTGAATTATGCTGCTGAATATCTTAGGGCCATGTTATGCTCTTATGCAGGGCCGGCCCTCGGCATAGGCAGTATAGGCGAATGCTAAGGGCGCATCAACCCATAGGGGGCGCCGAAAATTGAAAAAAAAAAAAAGTTAGAAATAAAAAATATATATATTTTTTTATTTCATAACAACACAATTTCCCGATTTTGGATCAACAAAGTACATCTTATAATCTTATACTAACAGAACTACACCTATATTGCGTACAGCACCCATAAAAATAAAATAAATCAAACTCCCAAAAAACGTACACAGCTTCTGTGTGCTTTTATTAACATTGGAATTTACTGTGTAAGCGGCCGCGAGGGGGGAGAGCTTTAGAGAGCTCTCTCCTGAAAGACTGAGAGGCTCTGATAACCTCAGCTCAGTGAGGTAAAGGCACACCTTTATATGATCATTATAGTTATAAAAAAAGAAGAGAACAGGTGAAAAACAGGTATAAAATACTGACAGTACAAAAAAGATGTTATTAATAAACAAGAATACAGTTTGAAAGGAGAGTGATTTGTAAAATATCCATAAAGAAAAAGAAAATCTGCTTACAGTTCTGTTTCATCTGGGTGTTGAGAGATGTATCCATAGATCTCCTAATGTTGCTCTCAAAGTGCACCAGATTGATGCTTTTAACTTCAATATAAAAAAAAAAAAGTCTTCCCGGGGTGTATGCCCCCGGACCCCTAGAGGAGCCCCCCCCCACTTAAATCATGTTCAAATGGATAGGAAACTAAATGCAGTTGCACACATCTTGTGTCAATATCTTTGTTTTTGTGGTCATGCCACAACCATGCACGTGCGAATCATAGTAAAAACTAAAACTGTATGTATGTTCTTCACCAAAACCAAGTCCTCCTGCGTTGAGCCAGATGTGTTTGTGTCCGGGGAGAGGCTACAGGTGGTCTCACAGTACAAATACCTGGGGGTCTTAATTGATTCAAGACTCAATGTTAAGGCTCAGGTGAAAAAGGTTTGCAACAGGGTCAAATTCAGTCTGTTCAACTTGAGGTTTACCGGGAACCGCATGTCAACAGAGGCGGCTCTGATGTACATCCACTCTATGGTTCTATCTCATATCACATACTGCTTAACAACCTGCTCACATGCCGCACAACCACTCTTAAACCCCTGGAATCATTATACAAACAAACACTTAAAATAGTAGATAAGAAGTCAGTTTATTCTCATCATTGCCCAATACTCACAAAATATAACTTGTTGAGCTGGAACATGTAATGAGATATGCAAATGCTTGCTCCATGTACAAAATAATACACGGCCTTACCTCACCTCCGCTCAGACATTTTATCACCATACGCACACCTGTAACAGGTCAACAAGAGCTGCAACAAGAGGAGACTGCGTTGTTCAATTAAGGAAGAGTTCATTCAGCCAATCTTCTTTTTCTTTTAAAGCTGCAGTGGAACTCAATCCCAGTAAAGACTAGAGAACTAAACACCTGCAGTTTATTTAAATCTAATTTAAAAACATGGTTAGTGGAAAGTCAGCTCTGTCAACACTGACACAATCTGTACATGACAACGCTCTGTTTATATGCCTTGACCTGTATCTGTCTGCTTTGTGAATTTGTATTTTAGTTTAGTTTTTATGTATATGCTTGTATTTTTGTTTAGTTTTTATGTTTTTATATATGCTTGTATTTTAGTTTAGTTTTTATGTTTTTATATATGCTTTTATCATAATATAAGTATCTCTGTTGAATGTTGTTTTACTAATAGTATTTACCTGTTATTTGAAGTGAAATGTTGTTTTTAGGATGACTTTTAACATCTGTCCAGGGACTACAGACGAAAAATAGCCTGTTGGCTAACTCTGGCGCAGTTACAGAAATGTCAATTAATGTGCACTGTCCCTGTCAAATAAATATAAAAAAAGAAAAAAAAAAAAAAAAAAGAGTGAGTGTCTGCATTTTGGGGGGGGGGGGGGCGCCAGCTAAAATCTTGCCTAGGGCGGCAAATTGGTCAGGGCCGGCCCTGCTCTTATGGCTGACCAATCACAAGCCAGCCAGCTAACCTATCAGAGCAGACTGGGCTCTGGTTTCAGACAGAGGGTGAAAAGAGGTGCTGCAGCACAGGCAGTATGAGAAAAATAAAGAGCTTTCTAAACGTTAAAGCACGGAGACATGTCATAGAGGAGGCACAACATACAACAATGAACCTGAAAATGAGCATAATAGCGCCCCTTTAACCTATAATAATATATCATAGTTTCTTTATCAGTTTATTTATAATCTTATTTAGCTGATCATCTGAAAAAAGTTACTAGTAACTACAGATGTCAGATAGATATAGCGATGTAAAAGGGTAAATATTGGCTTTCAGAATGTAATGGATTGGAAGTATAGTAGCATCGAAATACTCGCAGTTAAAGAACTGCTACCACTGAATCATACATCAGTACTTGAGTAAATGTATTTGATTACATTACACCCCTTTAAAGGCTAATGTTTTTTACCTGACAAGCCAACCCCCAGTGCACGTTTACATGTGTAGGCCTAAAAGAGGCAAAGCATGCGGCATATCAGATCTTCCTGTCAGGCATTTGCATGTACGTTTATCACCACATCATTTGTGACTGATCTGTCCTAATGAACTGAATGACACTTCATTTGTTTCAATTACAGGCCGCCATTGCTCAAGGCAGATGGTCCGTGCTGTTGCAGATCCTACAGGTTTGAGATCTCAGGAAAAGTCACAGATCACAACAAATCCTCGGGTGTACACACTGGGGTCAGAACCAATTAAAGAGAACAGCCTTGGATCCATCCGGTGAGAATAAGGTTTAGGTCCATAGTTCACATGGTTATTATCTCTTAATTAAATCAATTTCTACTGCTGTTTTTCCAAGTAGTAGGATAAGTGAGTTTATATTTAGAGAAATAAGAAAACATGTTCTCTTATGGAAATGCCCCAGTGCATGTAGTCTAGTTGTATTCCTAGATGAAGCTGACTGACACAGGATGTCATTTTATTGTCCACATCAGCAGGTTGGACAGGAGTCCCGCTTCCTGACCTGTTGCGATATGTTCTCTTTGCAGATGACTCATGCACTGCAGGAGAAACCACTGTGCCGTAGTTTCAGTGCTTTGTTCCTGCTGGACTGTGAGGTTTATGTTTGCAGCGGCTTGCCTTCATTTGTCCTCTACACACAGAGGGCCAAAAAGCCTTCAGCCCGGCAGCTGGCTGACTGATCTCTGCTGGCAGTCAGCGAAACCATTCCTCAGCCACACTGCGCCTTTGGAAAAGGATATCCCTTCACACACATCATTCACTCTGCTAATCATACAGGTTGAATGTAAAACATGTGAGGTGCAGTGCTTCTCCTATCTCATGTCTTTGTTCTAATGTCTCATGAATGATGCAAGGTTTACACCTTTGAAGATGAACCGTTGACATCTTGGCATCAATTCAAGAAGTGTGAAGGTGAACATATGTTTGCGTGCATTTGTAATGGCCTTTTGGTGTGTGTGTGTGTGTGTTGTGTGTGTGTGTGTGTGTGTGTGTGTGTGTGTGTGTGTGTGTGTGTGTGTGTGTGTGTGTGTGTGTGTGTGTGTGTGTGTGTGTGTGTGTGTGTGTGTGTGTGTGTGTGTCCATTCAGATACCTTCAGCTGGTTTGAAGTCGAGTTTTTGGCTAGTGTGGCTAATTTTGATTAGGAGGTGATTTATTTACAGATCCAGAGAATTTGTTTTTGCTTCAAAAACATCAAAGCAGAACATGTACACACTCCAGTACTCACTGTGAAAATTCGTCAAATGTTTTAATTTGACCATGAAAAAGTGTTGAAAAAGGAGAGGGCCTGATTTAATACGGTCACTGACTGGAATGGCTCCTGCTGCTCTTGTTTCCATGGTGACCCTGGTGCCCTCTGTTCATCAACAGCCTGATTTGTCCTTCAGGGACAGGCATGCTCTCCCCGGGGCAGCAGTGAGAAATGTAGCTATACATGATGCTACTGCTGCCCCCCCCCCCCACCCCCCACCCACTTTCCCTGATGGACTGTTGACCTCCAAAATATTTAATGAAACAATATGGAAAGCATTTCTGGGGGGAAATGCATGGTGGCTCTAAATACAGAAATGGCAATTAACATACACAAATTGAGCTTAATGTATTGACTTGAATGGGGGTCTAAAACTGCAATGGCCCTCAATGCATTATGGTTTATAACCACACTATATAAAAACAGTTATAATGATCCTGCAGTGGTTTGCATGCACCTACTTGTGTTATATCAATTATACATTCAAGGATTTAAGGACACTATGCCATAATACATCTTTTTATAGTTGATCATTATGCAATAATATGTTATTGTGTTATATGTTTTTTTAACATTAATTATAACAGCATATTTTTGTTACAGTCTTAAGCTTGATCAAATAGTAAACAAATGGACATTACTGTAAAAAGATCCAACAAAAAACTAAAGTATAGAGTTTATTGTAAACACTAGCTGAGCGTGAATCAAACAGGTGTCTATGGCATTACATGGAAAACACCATAAATCAGTTTTCATATGGAAACGACACATGGAACTACACACTATTTAACATCTGCATTGTTTTGGTAGAATTACAACTCTTAAGATACAAATTAAATGTGTTAAAGCTGCATTTTCCAAGGTTTTATTTTGAACAATGGGTTTCTTATATTACAGCTGTAGTGATGAACCTGCAGTATAGTCTACAGTTCTACAGAGATTTCTGGCATTTTAAGATCATTGTCTTGGTTTAAAGGGCTGCAGATTGACTCTTTGTATTCACGCTAACCACTCTCACCAGTGTTGTTTCCAGCAGCAACAGACAGCTGCAGTATATAAATATATATAAAAAGTTATAAAAAGACATTTCACACCGCAAATGACAGACAGAAAAAATAGCAACTCTTGTGAACACAGTGGATTTTAGTAAAGAGAGAAAAAAGCAGATATATTTACCATATGAATAGAAACAAGACTCCAATTAAATGCTTACAAATATTGTTAGAGAAATATATTTTTTTCTGATTTCCACCCCCCAAAAAATGACGCTTTGTCTGGTGATTGCCTGAAAGGTGCGAGGTCGGGAATAGGAAAAACAACTCAGTTATGTATTTTACTTTATAAATGTATTCATAAAATATTGGCCACCTTTGGCTTCCATATGGAAAGGTTCACACTGGAAGAAATTATTCAGGTATAGCAACAAACTAACTAACAAACTAACTAACTAACTAATTAACTAACTGATGTAATACAAATATTGTTTATTTAGTAAAAGATACAATTATAAAGTATTATGAGAAAAATGACTCTTTCCCCTTCACATAATCCAGTTCACCCTCCTAGTAATTCACAGCGTCCTGCAATCCTTGAATGACTTTCATTTCTCAGGTACCGTTGCTATGGTAACCACTCCCCACCCAGACCTTGAAACGGTGCGTGCCTTCAGGCCTCCGACGTGCCGTCATCAAAGATAAACAGAGAACAAGAGAGCAACCTGTGGAGAGAGACAGCCGCAGGATGTCTCATAAAGAAACACACAGCAATGGACATCTTTATAATGAGGCTTAATGTTGTTAATACAACTTCATTTAACCGACACACATCATGAAATCATGAGGGTTTACTAGAGCAACACTTTTTTAATGTTTACCCAAACATTTGGTTGGTTTCCATCTGTGTTCTCCACATCACCTGATGTGGCTGCATTGCATTTCAAATTGCTGAATTAAACAGACTTGGATTTTGCTTATAAGTGTAAAGGAATACAACTATTAGCCTACTATCACAAAAACACAGCTAGAAGATACATGATGGAATTATCTTAAAATATTTCAAACAATACTTTTATCTTGGATTAATTCAGCATGAGATAAAGTTGGAGAATAACCTCAAGAATGAATTACATTCAATTAATTGGATGATTAAAAAAATTAAAATGGTTAGTTGTAGTGCTATTATATTAAAATCCTCTCATGTTTAGTACATACAATCTGTAACCCGTAACATATAATAAAAGGAAATTCAGTATTTTAACCACTTGATTCATTTTTTTCATCAAAGTCTAGAGTTTTGTCTTATCTTATTTTTTATTTTTTTATTTTTTTCACCTAGTAATTGATGAAAAATGATTATGCCTCAGATAAACCTTACAGGCTAAGATACTGCCACTGTGCAAAGCCTCTTTCTGCTCCACACCTCTGTTAATTGCACTTCCTTTCTCCAATTAGTGAGCGTGGTGCAGCTGTGAGATCCACACAAGTGCTCATTAGCCGAGGCCTCCCTCCCTTTGTCTGCTTCAGTGTTCATGCTTAAGAAAGCTGCAGAGGAAATTCTGTGTTTCTAACAAAATGGCTTCCTGGCAGCTTTTGGTGTTTGGCTTTGTTCTTGCCTGTGTCGGGCTTAGTGACGCTAGATTCCTGAGTTTGAGCGGGCCAAACTACTTTGGAGTTGAAGTGGAAATAGAACCAGAACCTGAGAGAGAGCACTCCAGGGAGTCTGTTCAGCACGATGACAGCCTGCAGGCAGAGCAGGTCCAGCCAGGAGAACGAACTCTCTCCTGGAGGTTTCCTAAGGATCCAGTGGAAACGGTGAGAAAGGCCCCTGTGAACTTTTCACCCAGGCAGCCGGTGAACACCAACCGTGTTGCAGTGAGGTGTGGGGAGAGCAGGGTCCAGGTGGAGGTGAGCCAGGACCTGCTGGGCCGGGGCACGCTGATAAAGCCGGAGGAGATCACCCTCGGTGGTTGTTCAGCCACTGAGGTCGACAACTGGGCTCATGTGCTCGCCTTTGAGAGTGAGCTGCACGGCTGTGGCAGCACACTCGTGGTATGACGTTTTTATTCATAAAGTGCATTGATTAGATCCACCTACCAGAGGCAGTTAGAAACTATTGTCAGAGATGGGAAGTAACTAAGTACCTTTACTCAAGTATGTATTTCTACCCCACTACAACCTTTAGTTACTTTACTTTTTGGATTAATAACATGAAATATAATCAACACTTATATTAGACTTTAGTTAAACCTGGAGTAAATTCACAAGCTACCCTGCAGTATACAAAGTCATTAAAACTAGGTGCGATAAGCGCATGAATCCATCAATAATTATAATCAAAACATATGATTTATATTATT
The DNA here is from genome assembly GCF_902827115.2 of Pseudochaenichthys georgianus. Classification (NCBI taxonomy): domain Eukaryota; kingdom Metazoa; phylum Chordata; class Actinopteri; order Perciformes; family Channichthyidae; genus Pseudochaenichthys; species Pseudochaenichthys georgianus. Next base: position 9,124,114 of record NC_047515.1, read on the forward strand.
CTAAAAAGGCCAATCTACAGAATGAGTACTTTTACTTTTGGTACTTTGAGTAACAGTTTGATGCAAACACTTTAGTACTTTTACTTGTAACAGAGTATTACACTCTGGTACTTCTACTTTGACTCAACTACAAGATCTGAATACTTCTCCCACCTCTGACTAATCTTACCATTAATGCATCATTTTATCCAGTGTATTATGTTCTTAAAGAACAATTCTGCATAGTAAATGTAATAGTAATACTTGTTTAGATAAATAAACCCTTATTTTTGAATTTCTTTTTTCATTATCAAATAAACTAACTACATTAAAATCTCGACTTCTTGTCGTCGCTGCTAAGCTAAAGGCGGCTAATGTTTGGCGTGTTTACTTTAAGTAGTCTCATTTAGTCACAGTAGTTACTGACGTGTTTTTATGTCGTAGAACAAACATGAACGTTTGTTAGCTTGTGTTACCACTGACCTTGCCATGCTTTTGTATGTTTACTTATACTTTGAATGCAGGAATTTGACTACCAACAGAGTATTAAGTATATATGAATACCTCTTCCACCACTATATTACACTTTCAGCCATGAAATATGAGCCATTGTTCCCTTTCTTCTCTAGATGACAGAGAATTCCTTCATTTATGCTTTTGCACTGGTCTACAACCCCAAAGTGTCTGGCAGGAGTCCCATCATGAGGAGGCAGAGCGCTGTCATTGGAGTGGAGTGCCACTACCCGAGATGGGCTGAGAGCTGGACCGACCTGCAGAAACCCACTTGAATTTACTTTTTAAAAAAGAGAAAGTTTTATGTTTAATATTAAAGCACAATAAAAGTTGTAATTTCTAAACACACTGGTTCTTTCCTGACTCAGGCCATAAACTAAAGGAGACACAAACGCATGACTGAATTTCCTGATGGGTCGAAAAGAAAATGGTACAACACCTTATGTGTTCAGCACTCGACTATGTGGCACAATATCAGGGCAGATGAGTGCCTGTCAGCTAGCTGTGTCTTTTGTTAACCCTAAATGTACAAGTATGAATCCACCTTTACTTTATTTAAAACGTGTTTTTTCTCTTTAGGATTAGCCCATACAAAATGCATTGTTTGCTGAAGCTGCCCCACTTATTGATGAATATCACATCGTAATGTCAATTTGTATATGGTTAAACTAGCCCCTGGTTTACACGGATGGGACATTGTTGGAATTGCTTATTGTTTCACAAAATGGAAGAATGGGCAACCCATTTTCAGCAACTATTGTTAAAAATCACAAGTCTCCTCTCTACCTGCATCACCAGGCTGTCAAGATAGACCACTCCCCTACCCAAGCCTGTATAACCCCGCCCTTTCAGGCCTGTCACTCCTTTCTTTCCCTCCAAAAATGGCAGGCAGAACAAAGGAAAGGACTGAGTTTTCACATGGACTTTACACCTGTTTGTACCTTGAATATTTGATATAAAATATTTAGATTTCAGAATAAACAGATTATTTTTGTTACTTGTTTTGCTAGATCCCAAATTATGTTTTCCTCTGTGAGGAAAAGGCAGCAATTTATTTCTGTGGATGCATTCATGATGTAACTGCATGACAGATTATGTTGTTGTCCTAAACCTGACCTGTAATATGTTATTATAGGAAAAAAATCATCTATCTGCATCCGTCTTTTATCATCCACCATTCATCTACCAGCCTTCACTGTATTAACATGTTAGACAGCCTTTGGATCCAGTGTTTTAATATGCACACCACCTCGGATGTTCAGTGAACCACACCGCCATCATCCATAGTTTTTTTCATTTCACAAATTCATACCAGGCTTCTGTCGTGTAGGGTGAGCCATTTTTCATAGGAATGAATGGGGTACCATCTTTGAACAAGGTATCCTATTCTCTATAATAAATCAATCGACGTGATGCTTATCCATTAATACTTGATCATCTGTCTCACTTTTTCACTCATTTGTATACAATGGACACATACGAGTCAAATGTCAGTCTGAATATTTGAAGTGTGAGGCAAACGGCAAGTCAGTCCTGTTTTCAGGCTAAGATTGCAATCTAAATGTGTAGAATTGGAAAAGGCGTTCCTTTGGCACCTCCAGATGTACTTTCAGAACAGACACTGTGGCGCTTTTATCAATACAAAAAACCCTGTTTCAATTCATTCTACCATACCACACAAAAAGTCATGCTTAGGAGTGCTCCAGGAGTTCAGACCTTATCAAACCATCCCTGGGAAATCTCTTCCATGCTGAAGCCCATGTTGTTGACAAAACTTGTCACGACAACACACAGCAGTTTTCCTCTGTTTGAGATGTTCCTTGAAACCTACACTGAATCATTGGGTTTGGTTTAATTTGTAGAGCTGCTCAGAACATCCCTTTTGATGAATTAATCATACAATTGGAATGGTGTGCTGTCACCTTGGAGCTGCAGCTTTTTCCAGCGACCTCACAATTACATCCTTCATCAGCATCTTGAATAAAAGCGTGCTTGAGCTTTCCGTATCGATTTTAAACAAACAATGGGTTACATTTTGATTTGATGATCATCTAAACATGCATTTGACTGAGCAATAAGATCCGTGCAAAGCAACATCTGTTGAGCGTGTGTTTATGTGTCTTTCATCTCACCCATGGGTCTTCACCAACCTCACTGTTGGAGGAGGGGGAGGCTTGTGCTCAGAAATGTCCGGTTTCTGGACTCTTTTCATATATGTGTGGATTTCACAGAAAATCCTGCCACTATGAATGAGGTATTTTAGCATCTTATCACCTGAGAAGTATGTTTTATTCAATGTTTCTAATGATTAATGCACAAGAAATAAATAACTTTGATCATCATATTTTGCTCTGAATGATCAACTGTGTTTTAAAAATGTTGGTTTGTTGATATATACAAAATAAGGCTTGAGTTGATGTCTAAATTCTCAGAAGTCCTAGAACATGCAATTCATTTATATTTGTCAGATACCATTACAGGATAGTTTTGGTATGATGTTAAAGAGGTCCTATTTGCTTTTTTTTTTTTTCCTTTCCTGTAGTCTGTAGATAATATAAGTTGTGGTGCTTGTACTGTAAATGGTCTGCCAAGGCTAAAATCCCAACGTTCTCTCCAGAGGGAGTTTCTCTCTCCCCCCTCCCCCCCCCTGCCTGGCCCATGCTAATCCCTTCAACCAAGTTTATGGAAAATCTAAAATCTATAAAAGATTTTTTTTAAAGTAGCCTGTTGTTTCATGAAATAAGTCAACATGACGTAGTTAGCAATTGACTTATAAGGGATGATGGTATTGTTAGAGTACCAGGCAGACAAATTACATTTGTTTTTATTTGCACAGTATCGCTGCTACTCTGCCTAATTTAGAGTGCTATTTCAGAATGGGTTAGGTGTTAAAAAAAATCCCAGTGAAGCAAAGTCCCAATTGTTTGTAGGAATGGTAAAAGTCAAAGCCATGTGGTTTCACTGTGGGCGTTACTTTGTTTTGTGGCTTTTGAAAAACTCAATTGTGACTGTGCATTGCTCCTAGAAATGTTTTCTTGTGTTTTTCAAATGCCTTTCTTTAAGCTCGAAGCATTACAAACTAAATATAATTGACCCCCATTGTACTGTACAGTGAGAGCATTACAATCAATAGGAAAATAAAACTAAATCTGAATACATGGCCAGATGCATGAGAGGTAAATTAGAAAATGTACATTTTTAAAGAATGAATCTTAATTGTAATATCCTGAAGTACTGCTCATTGAAGGTGATAAACTACAAGTTTGCTTTTTTTAAAACAAGGAGTAACCGAGAATAAAGAAATGTAGCCAAAGTGGTACCTTATCAATTGATCCATTAAGCAAAGGGCCACACTGTCTCCTTGCAAATATTGTGAGAAGTTATATTTTGATAGATTTTCATGCTCCAATAAAATGTGGATGTGTGTTTTATTGGACACACATTTCAGCCAGGATATTGATTGAATTAGAAGTGCTGGCTTGTTTACCGTCTGTCAGGCTGCACGTCACAACCAGCTGTAAGCGGATGGTGCCTCTCATTAGTGCATCGATCTGCTTAGATTAAGGTTGTTTGACAAACGTCGTAATATCCATGACTTCCTGGGGCAGGAACCTTCCATGTTTCCATTAGCTGCTGATGTCAACTGGTATCTTTGTAAATATCTGTCATTTTGTATTTACTAATGACTATTTACACTACTCAGGGGTAGGAAGAACCCAGCTAACAACCTTTGTCATCTCATATCAAATGTGGGTGCCACAAAGTTTAGTCCATATTTTATGTTGATGTCTTGATCTTTGATACAGCAGAATAGAAAAATCACTTCAAAAGGCTTTTTTGTCAATGTTGTCTGTATTTGGTTTGGTTTGTTTTGGACGTATATTATTATATTACAAGACTAATTAGACGTATATGTGGCATTTCAGCTGCATGGTACGACACGTCTCTTTGAACTTGTTGTAAATGACGCAATATTTAAAGGTTAGGTTGAAACACAATTTGTAACATTCTGCACAAACCCATGACCGGTAAATAGCCAAGTTACCCTCACAATCTGCTGGAATTTCTTTTCACTTGACCCAGATTTGACCGAGTGCATACAGTACATTCCTTTTTTGATTGCCTATAAAAGGATTCAGTAAGTATCACATTGAATATGATGTGAAGGCAGAGTCAGGTGGCAGTGATCAGCTGTTGATCCCGCCTAAACTGGAGGGGTGTATCTGATAGTCGAGCTGAGCCATTCCATACAGGGCATTACTCAAGGCTGGATTTGGAACTCCCTGTGGCCCTAATGCTCCAGGACTAATATACTGCAGAATGTGTGAACATATTTACTATATCACAATAAATAACCAAGCCAAGCTCATGTGCTGACAGGGAGGGCTGGGTTGTAGTTTTATATATTTTTGGTCCAGAATGCGATATGTTGGAATAAATGAGAAAGATTGGCATCACGTTTGGTATTCACTTTCAGAGGAGGAACCCTGCAGACTGGTGATCAACTGACTTTACCTCTAAAATGCTAACATTAGCAGTTAACCAATTGTGTGCCTTGAAGAGGGTTAACATTTTAGTTTCAAATGTTTTATTATTTCAGGTGTGTGTTCAGTTCACCAAACAGTAACCTACACCTGGGACAACAAAATGTCCATCACAGAAAAGAAACATATGTTCAAGCATTAAAACGTTGTTGAGTTAAGAGATGTCTTGCTATAGAATAGTCCAAATGGAGAAACAGGTACATTTGATGGAGTTCTTCAGTAAAACAACATCCATTAGGCTTGACTGATGTTACCCTGGTTGTTAACTTAAAGGAAAAACCGCTGTACAGTGATGAATGGGCCAACATTTATTGCTGCATTGTTGTCATGGCAACCAGCACAACAGGTGAGAGTGGCAGATTTACAGGCCCATAACTCTGCTCTGAATCTGTTGTTCCATATGTGGGTGGCACTGTGAGGGATACATTTAAAAATAGTACTGCGCTGGTGTTTTTGGAGAATTGGCAGCTGAAATCAGGACATATGCAGAACATCAGAGATGAATCAGGACACTGTGTGTCTGCTCAGAAAAAACAGGATGTCTGCTCACACCGCAATATATTCCACACACATTCAGGTGCAGGCCATATGTACTGTCCTCCAGCTGAGGACATAATCACCTGGCTGGTTTTCATTCATGTGCTTTTTATGGGTAATACAACTTTTATATGCCTATATAATTATATATCTACATCTACACATGAAATATCAACAGATGACTTTTATAGCATATCTGCATATCAGACAAGCCTTACAACATGTTTAAATTCTTCTTCTTTATACATCTTTATCATAAAATATTTTACGTGTAGAACCTCATACAGTGTATGTTATCCTGCAGCTAAAATGAGGGTTAAAAGGAAGTGTTCTCTTTTTGGTGTTAACACCTAGAAACTCCCACGCCCTGTCCAGATTACTACTGCGATACATGATGTTTAGGATGACACAGTAATCATCCAGTATATGAAGACAAAAGCAGTGCCATTTATATTTTAAAGTGCTTTTTGGGGGGTTTTCTCTTTCCTGTACTGTGTTATATAGGTTTGTGTGCACATTTGCACCTTTGTTTACTTCTGTAACATTATGACATCACTATGTAACACTTGCGCTCCTATCGGCTAGCGCTCCAACATATGACACGTGATAGGCTAAGGGGCGGGACATCTCTTACTGGTTTATCAACCACAACAGTGTCGGCCTGTTTTTGGTTCTGAAAATTCAGAGACACTTTGTCAGCCATCATGTGATAGGGATTCATTTTAGATTGTGATGTGTACCTTGGTGGTTCCATTAAAAAAATACTTAATCTTTACAATATGTTTATTATTAAATAGATGTATATTTGCCTGATTCTCAAGGGGGGACATTCGTATGTGTCATGAGTAAGGCCATAGAGCAGGTTTACCTAGCAGAATGGATATTGAATATTACCTGCTTTCCTGAGTATGTAGCAGTATGAGCCTCAGGCTGTTTTTCATCTGCTATCACTGAATACCCACAGACTGTGACTCACCGAGCAACATTACACGCTTAATTCATTTCTTTGTTTTCAGTTAGACCTTTGTGGGTCTGCAGAGGGTTGATTTGTGAGTCCTGAATCATGCTGTTGTCATATCTCACCCGCTCTCTGTCTGTCTCTTCGCCTCACTTGCTTCCTGTCGGCGAACAGTTATGGCAGATAACAAAGCCTCTGCACCGTTTTGAATCCCTCGCTCTTCTCTTTCTCAAGTTCAGTCAAAGTTCAGATGAGTGGAGAGCTCATCACAGCACTCATCACATATTTCCATTCCTATCTCCTGACACCATTTCTGTGATTAAATACAGGTATCTCAGAGACCATGGGTGCAGATTCTAAACACATATTACAGGAGCTTCAGTATGATAGGGAAGAAGCCTTTTTTTAATATATACTTTGTTTTTATTGAAAGGGAAGAAGCCTTTTACATGGTTTGAAATTAAGTTAGGACACTGAAACAATGTAAATGGGATGTTTTCTGATTATGGTGATAAAGCAGAAATGTTTTGGATTCAGAGCAATTGTGTAGTGTTTTACTACTGCCTAGGGCTAAACTACAGAAGCGTTACAAACAGCAGAGGAGAAGTACTCAAATTGTTAACTTAAGTAAAAGTAGCAGTACTAAAGTGTAAAGATATTCAGTTACAAGTAAATGTCCTGCAAAAAGAGCCCTATTCGGCTCATTTCCAGGTTTATATTTGTATCTTGTGCCTCTACTGCGACATGTGACCTCTTTTCACCCTCTGTCTGAAACCAGAGCCCAGTCAGTTCTGATGGGTAACTGACCGGATCTGTTCTGATTGGTCAACCGCTTAGAGATGTCCCGCCTCTTAGCATATAATGTACAATGTGTTGGAGCATTAGCCAATAGAAGCTTGAGTGTTAGGGCCTCAATCAAAAAATTCTTTAAGTAACAAAAGTAAAAGTACTCATTTGGCCGAATGGCATGTGTTCATCACTTCAGTGTGGCACTTGGTAAAACTGGGTTTATTTGAATTACTTTATAAGCTTGTAGCTTAACTTATGATAATATACACAATGTATTAATATGTGAGTTCCCATGTGCTCTGTTGCAGTCTGGTAAAACTTGCTCACCAGCATAAGGAGATGCAATGCATTATGGGTCAGTTGAGTTTTTCTATCAAGCTCTTGTTGCAGAGGTTGGTGCTAATCACGTAAAACATCTTGGCGTTTTTGTGCCCAGTCAGGCGGTGAAGTCAAACAATTGAATGTTTTTCTACAACACTAATGCTGTTGGTTTGAAGATGTTTCATTACTTGAGTTACACATCAGTGTTGCGTAATATTTCAACATGCTGCCTCTTGTCTAGCTGCAGGTAAATGGAAACATTCACATGTTGCCAGACCCTTGTTGTTAGGTCCTTGTTTCAACTTCCCCAAAGTAGCTTTTGAAACGTGTTTGCGAGTTAAGAGGAAGGGGGAACAAAAAGTCAGTACGCTCAGTTGTAAGTATGTCAACATTTAGCTGTGTCAGCACATATCCTGCTGGATTGTGCGGGATTGGAGCTCTGTGGGTTGTGATGGAGGGTGAGGGGAAGGTTTATTGAGGATGTAATGGAAATAACCTTTAAATCTGTAGGCACATTCAAAAGATGCTCAGTAATAATAACAACAAAAAAAGAACTTATAACTCATTCACACCAACGGCTGTTTCAGGGCCGGTTCGGAGCTGGAGCTTGAAAAGCACCGGGTTTTCCTGTTCACACCGCAGCGGAGCAGCCTCTTAGCTCCGGAATCCGGTTCGTTTCAAGCACCAATTTTCTTTTCGGCTAGAGAAAAAGCACCGCATACGTCACGCTTACGTTGAGGCGGGGGCAGGGGGAATCGGAATTGTCGTTGAAGTTGATGATTACGATTGTAAAGCAGTTTTGAATGTAGCATGGTAAAGTTGGTAGTAAAGTCGTCCCATTTCTTCCATTTCGTTTCTACAGAGCAAAACCAAAACGAGTAGCGCTTCAACACAATCGGCCATTGTTATTGTTGTCGGTGTCAGCTGTGAGGGGTTTCCGCGCGGTTTGGCTTTATGAAGCAGGCACGCAAACGATGACGCAATGACGCAGCACCAGTCGAACTCTGGGCGGTGTGAAAAGAGCCGCAGCTAAACCGAAGAACCGGTTCTGAACCTGAAAAGCTCTAGCACGGAGCTTGAACCGGAGTTGCGTTGGTGTGAATGAGGTATATGTCAGTCTTATATATATTTATTTTATTTGTCTATTTTTACATGGACAGTGCACATTTCTGGACATTTCTGTAAATGAGTGAGACAAGAGGATATTTTTCACCTGATTCAAACAAAATATACATATTAAATGGCATGAAGACAGCGACAGGTTAAAGCAGTACAAGACAGTGGGCTGTACTGTGCAATAGATTGTTTTAGAGTTGACAGAGCTGATACCGTAACATTTTTTTTCTAAATGGGTCTAATATACATTTGATGTGGCTTGTTTTCTAATTGTTGCTGGGATTAGGTGAAGTTGTTGTGCAACCTTAACATAATTTGAAGATTGACTAAAATAGCTTTTTCTGAGCAGAATAATGCAATCTGGTGTGCAGTTGTCCCGGCAATAGCCTGAGCGGAGGGGAAGTAAGGCTGTGTATAATCTTGTCAATTAAAAAATGATGCAAATATAAAACATGAATGTGCCAAAACACATGCAAATGAAGAAACATATTCACCAACTTGACAACACATACGCAACATTTAGAAAACATTCAACAACTTGACAAATAGGTACATGGTTTATTAAAAGCGTTGCACAAAAGAAACGCTGCAAATACAAAACACTGAAAGAAGCTCAAAACACTACTTTTTTTATTCTGTCTTTCCCCATTTAGGGTAAACTCAACACATCTTCTCTGTTTACCTGCTTTGGTAACTTTAACACAAGATCGTTTCCACTGTAAAACCTCAACACTTTACGAGGCACCACTTATCACTTTGTTAGCACTGTTTTTTATACACTTCATTTCATTTCAAACCTTTATTTATACAGATAAATCCCATTGAGATCATTGATCTCTTTTCCAAGGGAGACCTGCTCAAGTAGTTCCACATGAAACATAAAAACATAAATAGAACAACAAAAGGACATCATACAGCATCATTTACATAATTATCCACATAAACAGGTACCAATAGCTTCCGATTGACTAGCATCCAACCGAGCTTTAAAAACATTTAGTGGCACCAGATTGTTCAGTTTCCATTTCAATTGCAGACTATTCCAAGACAGAGGAGCTGCGCATCTAAAAGCTGTCTTCCCTAAGACAGTCCTAGCAGTTGGCACATTTAATAAAACCACAGCATTCGATCTCAGGCAGTAGCCACTTACAATTTTACGTGAGATCAGGGAGCAGATGTAAGATGGAAGTTTCCCTAACATATAAAAATGTACCAGTGACTGAGCCTCCGTACAGTAAGTGAAAGCAAACCTGCCCTTGCATACAGGGTACAGTGATGGGTTAATGCTTTACAGTTTGTCACAAATCTCAGTGCACTGTGATACGCAGCATCTAACTTGACCAGGCAATTGGCAGGTGCATTCATATACATCAAATTACCATAGCCCAGCACAGGTCAAAAGGTCACAGTGACTAGCCTTTTCCTGGCCTCAAGCGAGAAACAGGACTTGTTCCTGGAGAAGAACCCTAGCCTAACCCTCAGCTTTTTAAGCAGGTTATTGACATGAAGTTTAAAAGTGAGACAATCATCAAGCCAGAAACCAAGGTATTTATAACAGGTAACCACTTCAAGTACTTGTCCTTGCATAGTAACAATATCCAAAACAGGCTCTGGTGTCTTTTTAGCTTTTGAAAATAGCATTACCTTGGTTTTCTCAACATTTAAAAGAAGCTTAAGTTCAGAGAGCTGAGTCTGAATAATGTTAAAAACAGCCTGTAATTTAACAACAGCCTCCTTAATGGAGGGACCTGCACAGTATATCACAGTATCATCCGCACAAAAATGTAAAGTAGCTTCATCCACATTTTCACCTAAACTGTTGATGGAGAATAAAAGTGGACCTAAAACAGAACCTTGGGGAACACCATTTGTAATGTTCAACTACTCAGAAGACAGCCCATCAAAATGAACACATTGGGACCTTTCAGAGAGGTAGTTCACAAACCACCCCACTGCATGGCTGGACATGCCTATACTGGCTAGCCTCTGCTTTAAAATGTGATGATCGACGGTGTCAAACGCTTTTGAAAGGTCAATAAATAGAGCTGCACAACTCTGCTTATTATCTAAAATACTCGCCACATCATTCACCACTTTCATTGTGGCAGTGGCGATTTAATGGCTTTCCAACATTTTCCAGGATTATTCAGATTCTTTGTGGTTACTGACAGATAGTACTTTGATTTAGCACTTTTGATATGTGAAGTGAAGCTATTTCTTAGCTGCCTAAAATGCAGCCATTCTACCTCTGAGCCTGATTTCCTAGCCTTTGCCCAGGCCTTGTTTCTCTCATGAAGGAGACTGGACAGATTAGCAGAAAACCAAGGATTGTCTCATCCCTTTACTCTAAGTTTACGCAGGGATGCATGTCTATCAATGATCTCCATAAAACCAAGATAAAAATAAGACCATGCATACATCAGCACACAGATCGATTTTACCCCAATCAAAATCAAACAGATCATGCACAAAACCCTGCTCCACAAAATGTTTTTTGTCTCTCTTAATAATAATGCGAGGTTTAACGTTTTGGACCTTAGTGTCCCTAATTGTGGCTACAACACAGTGATCACTCAGATCATTCGCAAATACTCCCACAGATGAATATTTATGGGGAACATTAGTTAAAATGAGATCAATTAGGGAGGATTTATTAGGGGACTTAATGTTAGGGCGAGTAGGACTGTCCACAATCTGAGTAACATTTAAAGAGATACAAAGGTTTTTCAAATCCTCTGACACTGCAGTTAACCAGTCCCAGTTAAATTCTCCAAGTAGCACTATTTCCTTGTAGTCTAGTTGTGATAAAAGATTTGCTAGTGAAGACAAGGAGTCGTTGACAGCTGAGGGGGGTCTGTAACAACTCACTACCATGACCTGTTGACCCTTTGCCACTTCTATATTTATGGCTAAAAATTCAAATTGCTTACTGATCGATTTGGAAACTAATGTGGTTACACTGAACTTATTCTTAACATAAATGGCAACGCCACCACCTTTATTAGGCCGGTCGGTACGATACATATTAAAACCATTTAAGGCAATGTCAGAGGCCAAAATAGATTTGTTTAGCCATGTTTCTGATAAAACAATGACGTCAGCGTCAGTCGAGCTCGCCCAGATGCGGACAAAATCTAGTTTACCTAACAGACTGCACACATTCAAGTGGATGAAACCCAACCCAGACCTAGCTTTAAAATCAGCAGGAGTAGCGATCTGACTACTACTACTGGGCGGACCAGGGTTAGGTTGTACATTTCCTGACAGTAACAACAACAAAACCAGGCATCTTTTCCTCTTAAACGACACACATACATTGTCATCTACTTTAGAATCACCGGAAAAGTCTGCGAGAGTGTGATTAGAGCTTAAGAACCAGTCCTGAAGAACCATCATCGCAGGAAAACAAAAAAGACAAACATATTTTGTCGAGCAGATTGTCTGTGACAAGGCAACCGGTAATTGTTTGAGCAACACATCCGAACCTTTGCAGGGGATGCCCACTGCGGGTGGCAGAACAGACCTGAATCCAGTAGACTTCTCAGAATGACTAGAGATCTTCTCATAGTCCAAAACAGTTAACAGGCACAGCAGAATCCTGATATGGGCCATTTTCCCAGACCAGCACACAGTATCCGCGATGTTCCTGGAGCAAAATCAACATAGCAGCAAAGGACAGGCGAAAACAGCAGCGTGGAAGCGCTCCGGTCCCTCCGTGGTATCCCCGGGGTGAAAGCAGGCCTCTGCAACAGCAGAACCAGGACAGGTGGAAAGCAGGCCCCAGCGGTGGTAAAATCCTCCTCAACACAGCAGCACACGCCCGGTGGAAGCAGGCCAAGCCCGAAGTGTGGATCCACTCCGTATCTCCACGACGACTCCGGGGTAAAAACCTCTCCAGTACAGCCGTATTCTACAGGTGGGAGCAGGCCTCCGTAGATCGTGCAGATCGCAGGCAGCAACAGGTGGAGCCGCTCCGTCTTCGCAACCTGTCTCTGTGGTCCTGCCTGACTCTCATCATACTACTTCCCTGATGGCTCCCACAGGATTGTTGACATCCTCGTGGATTCATCTTCTTATTACAGACACATGCATTTCCTAACATTCGGTCTATATGCTGTAAAATGTATTATCTCTTCGATTTACACACGGCATCTATTGCGAGTCTGTCCGTCCTGGGAGAGGGATCCCTCCTCTGTTGCTCTCCCTGAGGTTTCTCCCATTTTTCCCTTTAAACTGTGGGTTTTCTCTGGAAGTTTTTCCTTGTACGATGTGAGGGTCTAAGGACAGAGGGTGTCGTTTGTCATACTGATATTCTGTACAAACTGTGAAGTCCACTGAGACAAATGTAACATTTGTGATATTGGGCTATATACATAAACATTGATTGATTGATTGATTGATTGATTGATTGATTGATTGATTGATTGATTGTTGAGACACACACACTTGCTGCACTCAAGAGTTCTAAGGTCTAGGGGAAATTGCCTAATTCAAGTTTATAGAGGAACAAAGATGACTACATACTGTGTCAAGATGTTGCGATCATTCCAACACAAGTAACTCTTGTGATATGTCAAATCGCTGTTCTCAGCCTTCTGCCTTTCTATTATTGCACATAGGACTTCCTAATTCTCCTCAAAATACATGAATATAACAAAAATGATTTTCTATTTCAAGGCTCTAGTTGAGAACCTATGACTCAAATTCAGATGCTTAAAAATTAAAATATTCAACATTTCAATGATTTATCATTTATAATGATTGTGTACGGGAAACAGGTGTTGTATTTACCTATAACATTGAATGCATCATCACAAAATATTTTACCAACCCAAGCTTAAGCAGGTCATGCAGTCACAGAAGTAATGAGACAAATGTAACATTTGTGATATTGGGCTATATAAATAAACATTGATTGATAATGTGAGGCAAATAATCACATCTTAATACTTTGTTTATCTCAGGGGAAATTGAGTTTTGTGATAGTTGCTTCTTTTTAAAATGAAGAAAATGAAAGCTAAATAAGAAAATAGAATAGAAATATGTATACCCGCACAATAAGTTAGAGGAAAAAATTGCAGTAAAAAATAAATTAGAATACAGATTTACTGTATATACACTGTTTCCCATAAAGTTGTAATCATTTTATTTTCAGACACATTGCCCTTATTATTTCATTTTCAGTTTGGAAGAGATTGATCAATAAAGGTTTGAGAAGAGATACACTTTATCTATCAAGAATAAATCACATTGCCCCAATCATTTCATGAGAAGAGGTACAACATATTATATTCCAACTTTAAGGGCAACAGTTTATATATAAACATCAACCTAACAACAAATAACAGTATCCAATATTATATACATTGAAATAGAATACAAATATTTTAGTAAACATGAGAAATTAAAGTAAAAAAATACCAATAAAATAAATAAAATAAAAATAAAGATATTAATATAAAAATATGAAAGTAACAATGTCAATTGCCCAAAAAATTGTGGCTCACTGATCAAAGTCTTGTTTTTGTTAGGATGCCAGGACACAAAAAAAGCTCTTGAAATCAGTCCTCATGACAAGAGTGGACAGACATTACAGTAAGGTCAGTCTTGTCTGTGTAAAGTATTCCTATCTTCCCTTTTCTTATAATCAGTTGGGTGTCTGCAGGTCTTTAACACTGGTTAACTCTAAACATTTTACATCAAAGGACTACAGAACAAAATGTCCTATTAGCAGTAAAAATCCCCACTTCCTCATCTGCAACATCCACAGACCTAGCTATCAGTTACTGCAACGTCAACCCAAGACGTGATTAACGGTGGCCCTGTCAAACTTGATGAGCGCGTCTGGACGACATATTGGACTTTGTGAAGCCGTCTCCCCCACTCTGAAAGTCCACTTGGAGGAAGAATCTCTGACACGGCACAATCAGCAGGTCCTTATTGGAGGAGTCTATCGTCTTGATTGAGCTCAAGTTTCGCCAATGAGGCACCAGCCGAGGCCAGAGCTCTCTGGGGAATTAGCAAAGTGGGAAGGAAATACAATAAAATGTCAGGGCCAATTAAACTTTAAATGCATCAGGTCCGGCTCGCCCGTTGTTAGCTTATTTGCAGCAAAACGATTTTAGGAACGTTTTTTGCATAGTGTGAAAATGCTGATGTTCATCATGCAGGACACAAATTCTGGTGCAGCAGATTCCACTCCGAGCCATTACCGCCATTAATTCATCTCTGTGGAAGGAGCAAGACATGGGAAGGATGAGCGATGTTTTAATGGCATTGGCTCGATCCACCAACGCACTTCATCATTCACATCAGCCATTAGCCATTACTGTAACATTTGAATGTTTTAACACATTAGTAATCATACAGGCACGTCATAAGTGACAGGCAAGATAAACAAACATTATTATGACTTGCTGGCTTTAATGACAGTGGATCAATGATTGGCCTGCGTGAACGCGGGCTCAAAGAAAAGCACTGTTGTTTGCTGATTGATTTTTGTTGCTGCCGGTCTGCTATAGTCCCAGTTTAATGATGCGGGAACAGACTTACTGATATTGGCAATGGTTAAATGATATACTTTATCAATTCTTTATACCAAACATTGCGGTTCACTGAGCAGGGCAACTGGACACCCATATCCACAAAGATATGTATTCCTGTCAGAATGCACTTGTCTTAACCTACAGTTTATCATATGTCAGTTTTGTCTGGGCTTTTCCAAACATGTTACATAATCCTTTGCAAAACCCTTTTAGATTTCCTAAAGGATCTTTGGACAAACTCCGAATAGGGCGACTGAGGCTGCGAGGGAGTGCGGTCGTCTTTCAACCAGAAGGTTGTGGGTTCTATCCCAGCCTGTGCAGTCAACATGTCGATGTATCCTTGGGCAAGATACATAACCCTGAGTTGCTCCCGATGACATGGCCAACGGGGTGTGAATGTGTTACGATTATTGTGTTATGTCACGTTTTCTATGTCTTGGTTTGGGTGTTTTGCTGTTCTCCCTGTCATGTTTTCCTCCTGGTGTATTGTCTGGTCCTTTTCCCTGTGTTTTTCCTCCCGGCGTTAGTTTCCCTGGTGTGTCTAGTTGTCTGATTGTTTTCACCTGTGGCCCTTGTGTTTCTCCTCCCCTGCCCGGCTGTGTCTCGTCTTGTGATTACCCCTCCCTGTATTTAGTCTTGGCTCTTCCTGTGTTCAGTGTCGGTTCGTCTTGTGATTTGGCTTGTCCTCTGTGAGTGTTCTGTTCTGTCTTTGTTAGTATAGCCTTGAAATAAAGGAATGTTCACGTTAATCTGCATTTGGGTCCGACCTGCTTCCTGCACACACCGTAACAGAATGTTAGGTCCTAGAGTAAGGTACACTGCTCTGTATGAATGGGTGAATGACATGTAGTATGTAAAGCGCTTTGAGGTGTCTTAAAGACTGGATAAAGCGCTATATAAGTACAGTCCATTTACCAATAAACCAAACTTTTTTTGTCTGGGTTTGAATGTGGTTGTTTTCATGTTTTTACTTTCCAAAGCAGACTGTGTTCTTGGAACGAATGATTCATAACACATTCTCCAACATCTTTGTTGTCTATTAAGGCAGGCCTTTCATTTGTTTCCCCCTACTTGTGGCAGCACAAGAAACTGTAAACACAACATTAACATGTGATACTGTATATAATCAGCTGATACATACAAAATGATGAATCTGTTGGCACAAGGTTGCCTGTTTAAATAACAGACCACACATTTGGAGTTGTTTTTGTGTCTTCCACATTCAAGTCAGATATTTACTCTCCTTTTGGCTCCATTTTGGTCTCCACCATCTCCTGAGGGGAATGTCTCTTTAGCTTCTAAATGTTGCACTTTGTTTACCAAAGAGTTGCTTACAGAGGACAGAACAGTCAAAAGGTTACCAGTAAAACTGATGTAGTCTTTTTGAGAGCATAAACATATCCTCCACAGCGAATAAAATAAATAAATAGACTAAAATAAATAATATAATACAATAAAAAAAGCGCTATTGCAAACAAATAAGAAAAAAACCAGTGGGTCCACATTGACAACAACAATAAAAAGTTAGGAAATGCCCAGAAGTAACAGAAACCATGTGTATTGTAAACAGATGTAATCTGTTACAATTACTATTAGCCTTTAAAGATTTTCAATTAGTAACCTAATCTGAGTATAAAAGTAATGCAATCTGATGACTTTTCAATACTTTTGGATTACCTCAATATCAAATGCAATGCAAGCAAAAACAGAGAAATTAAATATAAATAATATGTTTTCTATTTAAGTGTATTATGTAAGACACAGAACAATGTGACCACAGAAAAGAAGAAACCAAGATATTTAATATCATAATGTGGTTTAAATGATAGGATAGGCCTACAGAATAGTAGAGTAAATAAATGCTTATTTAGTTTAATACATAAATTAAACAACGTTTTTTTGTTTAAAAAAACAGCTGTTCACCAACTGCAATTGAAAAGATATATTTAAAATAAAGAAGATTAAAAGTAGCCTAAATGAAAACCAAATGCAATAAACAAGCAGTACATCTACCTATAATACATACACATTTCTATTTGAAAATGTACTGTAACATCCTGCTTGTAATAAAATGTAACAGTAATATGATAACATCATTTTTTCATTTCTTTAAGGGAATACAGTTACCTTGTTTTTGTATCCTGGTGACGTAATCCGGTTATTTGTAATCTGTTATTCCCCAAACCGGGATGTAAGTGTCTTCACATTTGTGTTATTGTTACTTTGGACCTGGAAAAAGCAGGAGATATTGGCTCAGCAGTGATGGAATTTTCTCAGAACATGAACATATGCATTTTTATGATTTCCTGGCTCTGGCTGGCCAATTCAGTTTTACTAACATTATAAATTAAACATCTCTATCAATCAAATTAATATCCTGCTTCCTGGAGTCCTCACTACTCAGCCAAGGGTGACTTTAGGTCAGACCATTCTTTCCACAACAGCACAAGAGGAGTATTTTTGATTACATTCCATGGCATTCCTCAAAACCTCATCCTCACAAACACGCTTTTGAATCCTTTGAATCTTTAAATACAGCTAATATACTTTTGTGAATTAAAAACGACTTAAAGAAATTGATATAAAGACAAATGCTGTTCAAATATTGCTTCAAGCTTTAGTGCCACTATAACTTAATCTCACATTCCCATTGCGTGCACTGCAGTGAGCAAAGGTCTGCACTAGTGGTATATTTGACTTGTGTTATAATTGCTAGTGTTTTCCTCTAAGACTTGGAAGAGATTGACAGCCATGCAGCTTTACACCTCACCACAATACCCAAAGAACGACTGTTAACTGCCCGAACGGTTGCACGAGGACGTGATCTACATCTGCAAAGGGTTGGGCCGACCCTAATGTTTGTTGTCCTGCCAGCAGTTAAAAAGCTTTCTGGAAGAAGCTTGATACCGAAGATGGAGGCAGAAAAGCTTATGTTTGACGTAGGGTTAATGTGTGACAGACACATTAAAGGAAATTGCACTCTTATTACACTCATTGCCAGTGAGAGGAGTATCACTACCATAGGCTGAAAGGCTAATGAGGGAAGCATTAAGGAGCTTTCTTCAGTGATGGCCTGTACTGAGAGGAGACTAGAAGCCTTTTTAACAGCATCAATTTAACAAGAAATGCAAGAAAGAAGCAGACTGACTCATGATCATGCATTTATCAAGAAGACGTGCAGGACAGGATCATATAGCACCACAGCTATTGAACTCTTTAAAGCGATGCGAATTGACCTTAAGCCAACATGCACTATGATTATGTGAAGGCACCGAATTCTGCAAAGCTCCATGCAATTGAATGTGCCACGACGTCGCCAAATGATGGTATGACGTCATCTGGCACCTTGAAGCTACCTTTGGAGCAGGTGCTTGCTTCCTTTATTTGAAAATAGTTCCCAAAATTGGACAGGTATTTTGTTTTCTTCCAATTTGTGCAGTAAATGGAGCCTTCCTTTCCCAAAAGATTGTTACCGGTGATGGGCAGGATTGCATATTGCAACTTTAAAATGAAAAGGTTGTAGGAATGTATTATCGCGAGCAAAAAACTGAACAAATATCTACTTTGATCAATAATTGTGTGAATAAAACCATAAATATATTTTTGTATCAAAAGATAACTATGGTTTTGAGTCATACCCTTTTTGCATGACTCAGCCAGTATTACCAAGACACACAAGGTCAATAGAGCTAGCTAGCCCTAGCATTTTCATTAGCCACACCCACTTTAGGGTACCTAGTCATTTCAATAACGGCTATTTAAGCTTTCATAATGAGAAGTTTATTTCCCTAAAACCATTATCCTCTGATTTACAGACGTCTCTTTCTCAATGTCAGTCTATTGGAGAGAGTCCGTTAGGCCCATAGGCATTATGTGACAGACCCATTATTCCAGTTGTGCATCTCCGTGGGATTGACTATGAAATAAAAAATATCTTCTGTGAAATGTCTTCTATTTCAGACCATCACATTAAATCATGATGTAGTTATGAGGATTATTATCCTATTGCAATTTGGATTTACCTTTTAAATAAGGCAATTCATTACAACATCATTAAATAACAGTATTACACTACTTTGTGGTTGCAGTCTCTATTTCTAGGTGTCTTATAAGTGTCTTTATTATTCTTTTTTTGCACATATAGTAAATAGTATGGAGTCCTTACATGAGTTCTCCTAATACTGTGGATGTAATCACTGTGGATCCTCTCTGGTTGGAGCTTTCCAACATCTTGCACATGGTGGCTTGTATTAATTCTCATTTTGAAACAAGTTTTGTGTCATATTGACACTGAAGCCCTGAAAGTACTCTTTTGCAATTCAATCAGGAGAAAACACACTTAGTAGTACTTTATTTCGTCAGGAAGACTTTCTTATTGAATAAAGATAAATACCTTTTGAAATATTGTATTATATTTAATATTTCAATTATTCCCATAGTCAATACTTACTGTTTATTCAGTGCCTTGAATTTATCCCTTCATTTTTGCATATTTATTTACAAACTTGAGATTAGTGGTCTTGCTGTGACATATGACATGTCTGTATTTAAATACTGGGATACGGCTGGCTTAGATAAATATTGAGTCATTTTTCCATCACTCATCCGTGTCTTTTACTGTGGTCTCACACTTCTGCTGCACACCCCCCCAACCCCCCCTTTCACCATCTGCCCAAAGAACAGACCCCTGACGATCGGCTTACTGTGGGATAAAACCTGAGCACACTCACAAGACTCACACTTAACCCAACAAGACAGCTTGTGTGTGTCTGTGTACAAGAACTACTCCCACAAAAAGTAACACCATTTTTTATGTTGCCAGGGAAAAATTCAAACTGAAACAAATTAATATAACTAATACTGCTCTTGCAATTGAGTACTTTTAACTGCATATTGGTTGTTTAAACTTCACTCAAATGTTTACATCAGTTAAACGATGTACAGTAAATGTTTTTTTTTTGTATTGTTATGATTTCATTACATTTCCAGCTGTATTGAAAAACTGTCAAGCACTTAACGCACTTAACATTGTTCAACTTAGGGAGAAATATGGTAAATTATACATTAAATATGAACCAGAGCCAGCAGGAAGCTATCTATTAGGCTGTCTATAGTAAAAAAGAATTTAGCTCAGCCAAGAAATAACTTAACGCAATTGGATTTTGATTGTTTGACAAACAACGTATTACATTTCAATTGATCAAATGTACAAGTGATGTTTGATTTATTTGTTTCTGACTTTGGAGGCTTGCTGCTTCCTGGTGCCTCCAGTATTAATACTTTCCAGTCTGGGGTGAAGGTACATTAGCGTAGACATAAAGGCCCTGACACACCAAGCAGTCACCAGAGGACTAGCCGACGCTGAAGTCGGCTGTTGCCTGGCCGTGTTCTCCTGCGTTTTGGCCATGTGTCGCACGGGAACACACCGCACCGACTTCAGTGCATGAGTGGCAATAACTCTCCTTACCAGCAGGCGGCGGTAGTGTGTATTCGTCATTCAAAAGAGGCAACAACCGGAAGACAGAGAAGAAGAAGAGTATCTTTTCTCCGTAATATCATACAGAGCTGGCCTCTCCTGGATCAAGGTGATGAGCAGGTCTTCGTTTGCATCATTCCAGATCGCCATGATGAGATGAAAATGAATAGCAGTGTGTGTGTGCCTTCTTAAATCGTTTGTTTACGTCCCTCACTTCCGCTTCGCTTCTCATGCACTGATTTGCTAGCTGAACAGCCAATCAGAGTGATTATTTGGTCCGACTGCCAGACCCGATGCATGGCCGATTCAACATGTTGAATCGGCCATGCATCGGGTCTGGCAGTCCAAATAAGGCGTGTCACGGTCGACGGTGCGGGACACACCAACCTGACTACGGCGCCGCGAATGCCCGACAGCCTCTGACTCCCAAAATCGGGTTGGTGTGTCAGGGCCTTAAGACAGAAAGCAAAGGTTCAACAGCTAGCCTGTCTTGGATCTGAAAAACTGAACTGTTGTATTTACAAACAAAGAAAATTACTTTTAAAAAAGTTTAAGTGAGATTGATGTACTAGAACAATTTTTTGCAACAAACAGTGTGTCAGCCTCTTTGACCATTGACGGCAAACATCTTGGCTTGTTATAGTAGGAAAGGCACGGGTAAGTGTTTCTAATAACCTTACCAATGGCTCTGCATGTCGCAACAATAAACCAGCATGCACAATACCAGGAGCCTTAATGTAATCAAGCCATCATTAATCCAAGTCTTGGACTGGTGTTTTTTCTGTAGTCCTAGTAAAAAAAAAAGGTCTATCCGGAAGTCTTCCTAAGTACAAAGTGTTGTTACCAGGTGCAATTCTGTAGAGAGACCAAAACCATGCAAACTATTACCAGAGACGTTGAACAGTATAGGTGGATGTCCCTAAAATAAATGTCCTTGTTCATGTTGGGACTTTTTACCGTACACTAGAGGGGAATAATGATGTGATTTTGGTGAGACTATGACCATCCCAGCTGAAGTTACACAGGGGGTGCCAAATCCGGCAGCCATAACACTAGCTCTGCCAGAGTTATAAAGCCCTCTTAAAACAAACACTAAGCATTTTTCAAATAAGACAGCTATAACGGTAGTTAAAAGGTTAATGTATGGGGGGGGGGGGGTTAAATATTGAAGTTAAATGCATCAACCTGGTGCATTTTGAGAGCAAAATGAATTTATGGATATACATCTCTCAACACCCATATGAAACAGAACTGTACACAGATTTTCTTTTTCTTTATGGATATTTTACAAATCACTCACCTTTTAAACTGTATTCTTGTTTTACTGTCATATAGTATTTGTATTTCATAACTGTTTTTCATTTATTCTCATAAATGGTGACCAAAACGTTTGAGACCCACTGAGATAACTAGGCTAAAGTTAACTAGATTCTAAACACTCAGAGTCCCTTACATCACTGAGCTGTAGTTATCTTTCTCAGTCTGACAGCAGAGAGCTCTCCTTCTCTTTGTTTTAGAAATAGCTTCTAATATCCGTTAAGCTAACCAGATACTAACAACAACAATGCAATTAGTGGGTTTGGTAGAAATATACAGTATGATAGTAAAGTTATTGAAGATGACGCCATATTTATTGAAGATTTTACATTATAAATATTCCACAAAATTATTCAAAAGGATATTCTTCCAAACTCTCTGCTGTAGTATGACCACCAGGAGACTATTGATGTGTGTAGTGAGTTTGGTAGTAATAAGCTGTATAATAGTGATTCAATATTATTGTATTCTCTTTTTTCGGAGTTGCACTTTGCAGACGGTCCCTGGCAGGGCCGGACTGGGACAATAAGTCAGGCCGGGAATTATACACCCTGCCAGGCCACTACCAGTTTTCTTTTGTACCATTTTCCTAGATTTATTTGTCAATATTTACAGCATTGCTGCCCATAGTGATAGCCCTAAACTTGAAATCTACTACCCCAGAATAAACATATGGACATGGGTTACTATTTAAAAAAAATGTGCAAATCTATTTAGGAACCTATCCATGTGAACATATTTGTTTTTAAATGTTGGACTTAAATGCATCAATCTGGTGCATTTTGAGGGGGAAACAAAGAGACTCCATATGAAACAGAACTGTATACATTTAAATAATCATAAGAAAATGGCCATAACCAATAACATACCATATCCAATATGAAAAAACATTGAAACTTGTTTATTTGTTTTTGGTTCATTTATAGTTGTGAGTGTGTCTGGGCTCCTGAATCAGCCTCTCCTGTCTCCCCCTCTCCCCCTGCTCCTCTTTGAGGCAGCAGCAAAGACTAGTTTTAGCTCTCAACACGTTTTTAAAGTGTATCTTGCCTTTTTTCACCTCATTAACATTTTTTATTATTATTCATGCATATTTTACTAATCACTCCCCCCTCAAATGTAAATATGTGTTTACATAAATGGTGACCAAACCGTTTGAGACCCACTGAGATAACTTAGACTAAGTTAACTATCTAAACACTCAGAGTCCTTTACCTCACCTGAGCTGTAGTTATCAGTCCCTCAGTCTGACAGGAGAGGACTCTCATCCACCTTGTTGACAGCTCATTATATCCGTTAGCGCTGCTAGCTAGCACCATATGCTAACAACAACAATACACGTAACCGGTGAGCGCGCTTTCTCTCTCGCTCGCTCGCGCCACACATACACACCCTCCCCAGCTTGAATGACACACAGAGACCAGTCGAGGGCATTAGTGTATGATCTGTATGAAAGTGGCCATGTCGGCAGGCCACATCATGTAGACAGCCAGTTACCCTCTGTGAGGCAGAGTCAGACCCACATTTGCGCAGCATTGCGTTCACAATACATAGCCTACATTAAAAAAAAAATCCTCAGGCCAGCAGGCCACTTAACAGGCCAGGCCATCGGGAAACCTCCCGGTCCTCCCGATGGCCTGTCCGGGCCTGGTCCCTGGGCACTCGTTTCTTCTCCGGCTGCGGATAGAGACCAATGTAATTGGCTTTTTGTTGATCAAAATGTGATTGTAGTTCGTTGTCAACCTTACCACGGTACTTAGGAGTAGTGATGTTACGTATTGCGCCGAGGCTTCGGAGCGTGTGTCGAGTAATCCCCGAAGCTTTGTGTGAAGCTTGTATCAAGGCTTGTATCGTTTTGGGCCAGTGACGTCATCGATGACAAACGAAGCCTCGCTGCCTGTCGATACCACGTGACTGCTTCAGGAAGCGATTCAGATCGGTTGAACCGTTGAACCACGACGCGCATATTACCCATGGATGTATAATAAGAACCATATTACCCCTCCTGTACCCGGGCCCGGTGACACGATGGAATCAAGAGAGCTCAGATCACTTATAGAGGTCGGAACATGTCATAAGTATAAATAGATACAAGCATAAATAAATGTAGGAATAAAAACATCAATAAATACAGGAATACATATGTTGCAGTGTTTTCAGGGAGCTTTAGTGTGTGTGCTGTGGCTCAGCTGGAAAGCAGTTGACTCATGACTGCAGGGTCCCGGTTCAACGACTGAACAATACGTATTTGTTGTTGTTTATAAAAGCTACAGCTAAATGAGATAATGTAGTTAATAAATGTATTCTTTGATATGGTTTAGCCTTTCTCAGGCTACAACATGGTTAAGTCTATGAATATTATTAAGGAATACAAATCCCTCTTTGCAACGTTTACCAGCCTCCTTAGGCTTTTCAATCACAATCATTAAACTGGAATAAATACAATATTGTTAACATGAAAATATGATTTTATGTTCGTTGTTTAGAGGTATTCTAAGGCTTTACTCATTGGGAACTCGGTATGAGATAGAGCACACTGTTGAGATGTCCAATCTGCCTGTTTTACACACTTTGACCAAATGAATGAAATGAAGCCCATGATGAAGCCTCATGAGATGAACCCTTTTGCGAACCAATTGGCTGGAAAGTTTCAAAGCTTCATAAGGCTTCATCTCGCCATCACTACTTAGGAGACGTCATTTGTGTCTGAATAACGTTTTGTTCATGAGTTATTGATCCGTGAAACCAGAATCTCCCAATATCGTTCCAACTTTACTGAACTAAGCCAGAAGACTGTCTCATTTCGTAGACCACTCGGTTTGCTGTTCCTTCACTTTATTTTTATATTTATGTAAGCATTGGGGTGAGAGTGTCACTACCCGATCCGTCCCCCTGCCCGATCGGTACTGCGCATGTGCGAGATGGTCCGCCATATTGGACAACTCCGGACGGCAACCCAAGATGGACACTTGACACAGTGGCTTTTGGCAAAGCTCAAAAAGAAAACTCGAGAGAGATGAGTTATTGTTATTACAACGTGACTTCACTATTATTAAACAACTCTTTTTATTGGGTTCTTTTATTTGGGGTTAAGTACATTGTCAGAATAAGTGAGAAATGAATTTAACTTCTGTTAGACAGCCATATGCCATACATTTTTGCATACATTCACAGTAAATATTTATTCAGTATGATAGCTGTCGTTGGGTTGTTGGGTTAATTGCGTGACTCTCACGCTCAATGCGTGAGTGTTGGCAGCCCTGTGCTTAATGCTTCTATTGCCATCCTCCTTGGTGCCTTGGAAGGCGAACAGCATGGCGACATTGACTACCTTCGTCTTTGTATTTCATGCATGCCACTTCACCTTGTTAAACTTTCAATAGTTGGGAATCTAGGCCAAGAGCTCCTTGTCTCTTTTTCTGGCACCCTTTGCTGGCAGGGGTTGAAAAGCTGTTGACTAATCAGCACAGATGCACTGCTGCTAATTGGGAAGCAGCCGGAGGGAGCTGCCCGTTCAGGACAGAAAGGCCTTGGGCTCGGAAGGGCTTTTGACATGCAACGATGGTCAAACAGCCCTGACTGTACATTGCATGATTTCTTTATTTACATTGTCCCTATTTGATTCATGTCAAGTTGACGTATAGAGTGGCAAAGTCCCTCCCCTTCCGGGGGAGCTCCATGGGACCTTATTTCGAAAATATTATGTATTGAAGTCAATGGAGAGAGAAAGATCATCTTTCGATCCCGTTTGAATTGTGCCACGAATTACACATAGGATGTTTGTCAATTGAAAAGATAATTTTGCAAGTAAAAAAAAAAAAAAATGTGTCGTAAAACTGTGAAGTAACACATTTGTGTGAAATGCTCAATGAACTACATCTCTGGTCTCGCATAACAACACACATCACCAAGATGGCCGTCACTACTGTCTGTCAACAAAACGATTGACTACCCTCACTATCACCACAATGAAACACATCCAGAAGAATGTCATGCAAAGCTGCCTGCCTGCCTTCCTTTGATTCTCTCTGAACTGCCTGGTTTTTAATGTTTAATGTCAACCATTTCTGCAGATAGCATGAAGTAGAAAATATCGACGATCACCGATGCTAGCGTTAGCGTTTCTCCCCCGGGCTTAATGGTGTATTATAGAATGATCACACCGGTGACAGTACTCTTCAGCAGGGGCGGCGGGTGCTGTAGGCTAGGGAAGGCTAAGCCTTCCCAAATATTTGTGTCACTACATCCTGGTAAAATAAAAATATAATGTATAATGTTTGTGTCTTTGACATTAGCACTGCTATGCAGCCACCTGTGCCCTGTACTACGAAGCCAGTTCAAACCCTGGATATGTTTGAGTCATCTTCACTAACCCTAACAAACGAGATCTCGACGCTGGTTAATATCAACTCGGTAAATCAAGCCAGGGCTTCTCTCACCAGCTGAGAGCGCGTTCACGTGAAAGGGGCGGGGTTAGCAACATTTGACCAATCACAAACAGGGACAAGTGTACTGACAGCGCAGCGTCATACTTCATTAATGAAAAGTAAACTAATATTAGACAAATATTAGACAAATATGAACTGTAAAGTTCATATTTGTCTAATATTAGTTTAAGTCATGGATGACTAATATTAGACAAATATGAACTTTTCATATTTGTCTAATATTAGTCATCCATGACTTAAACTAATATTAGACAAATATGAACTTTAAAGTTCATATTTGTCTAATATTAGTCATCCATGACTTAAACATAATAATCCAGGATACAAGCCACCTGCAAGGTGAATACAGAACAACTGGTTACAAAATAAATGAACTACCGAGTGTTTGAAAGCGTAACAGTTTTATGATATGACTGCTAAGACACGAGTGGATCTGACTTTAATTACATTTGAGTTGAGTGTTTCGTCAAACCTAATGTGTTGCTTAAAATAATACTTCTGCATACAGTATGTGACACTGAGTGTTGCACGGCCAGATACGGCTCAGCTGATAGGCTATGATATTATCTGATCGATGATCTGATTGAATGTGATATGAATGATAAGTGCGAAACGTCGGCGTCGTCTCTGCATACAGCAGTTTAAACTTTATTTCCTTTATCCTGTAATATGACTTGATAGCTTTAAACTCCGCACACTGAGCTCTGATTGGTCAGCAGGCGGTGCTTTCACTGAGTTGATCTCTTTTCTATAGATGCCGGAGGCGGGCAGCGTCAGGTAAAACAAAGTGATTTAGCCTTCCCAAACTTGAGCCTCACGCGCCGCCTATGCTCTTCAGGGTTCACGAAATATGACTACTACTCTTACTGTTTAACATTTTGGGTTACTTAATGTTACTTCATATTAAGGCTAATACAAATGACAAGGCTGTAATGCTAACTAACGTGCTAGCTACTAGCTAGGTAGCTAACTTGATCCAGCCACTCCTGGTCCTTTCATCAGACGGGAAGCGAAAGAACAAGCAAGACCCATTGCTGGTATGATAACAACCTGGTACTAAGCACACAGGCATCTTGTTAAAGTTATCTGATCTTAGGCAGCGCCATATAGATAGATTATATCTATATGGCGCTGATTTTAGCTATCTCTTAGTGGAGGAAAACAATGGTGACATCACTTACGTGACTCTGGGATTTGTAGTCTTTCTAGTTGCGTATTTTTCATAGTCTTACATTTCAACAGTTTTACGACAAAATGTGACTTTTTGGAAATAATTTTTTAAGATTGACAAACATATGTGTAATTCATGGCACAATTCAAATGGGATCGAAAGATAAGTTTTCTCTCTCCATTGACTTCAATACATTATTTTTCCGAAATAAGGTCCCATGGACCAGAAGTAGATGGGCGTGACTAGTGGCGAAGTCACGCCCTTCTACTTCCACACATTAATTTAATCTGTCTCATTCTGTTTCAATCCAAGAATTCCAATTATATTTGGTACATGCATTCATGTTGCTTTTATGTTCATTATTATGACTTTGGTGATTCCATAACATTTTATCAGGTAAAAATAATAATATTTGTGCAATACTGCTTTATGACTACCTGCACACATAATAAGCCTCATGAGTCATGATACATTTTCGCCTAGGGCCCCAATTTGGCCATGGGCAGCCTTTTGTGGGATATAGACTATTAATAATAAAAAGCTCATGTTAATAATGTTTGCCAGATAAGCGCTGCCAAGTTTAAGGCCACTGACAATTGTCTCCATCATTTCAGAAATATTTTTTTATCAAACCTTCAAACTGCTCTTCAATGAGAGACAGGTACAATTGTCTTGTATATATTACAGCTATATTAGAGCAAGGAGAATCGAGAAGGGATGATACAAATGTGAAAACAGACGAAAGCGCCATCTGAAGGAAATAAATAATAACATGAGTCATTAGATTCTGATCCATTCCAGATGGAAAGAAAAAATACATTTATTGTATGCTACTTTAGCCCAATGCTAAGTTGTCATGTTGTTATAATAAGCTAATGCTGTGTTACAGCAGTGTCAAAGAGGAAAACTGGTCATCGCTGAAAGGTCCAGAATGGACCGTTGTTGATGAATCAATTAGCTTCTCTCAGCATTTTTGTGTTGTTGCAAAAGCAATGCAACTAACTTAAGAATGATTATCAGCTTTGATGAAGGAACATCTGATGGTTTTAAGGTGTTTATCTGTGATGAATGTGTGGGAACAGAATGGTTAACTCGAGCTGCAGTCAACTTGGTTTAATCACACAGTAACAGAGAAAAAACAAGACACATTTGTCTTACATTTAGAGAAGTGCAGTGTTTCATGCTTTTTGTTGGCATGTCTCTGCAAAGGGAAAACTGGACTGCTGAACAGCAAACACTGACAAACACACACTCAAGGTTACTCTGTCAATCAAGGCCATACATCTTTCTAGAAAGAACTCTTCCTCTGGTTTTAAACCACCAACTTCATGCTATCCAAACCATATCAGAAAATTGGACTTGCCTCATGTCACGGCTAAATATAGTAACTGACATAACTATGAACTACAAAATCATGCATTTGAGAAGAACATTTCGATTTATTTCAGGCATTGAAAAGTTGGGTTAGTTTGGGTATAGCTGTGACTCTGAGTATACATATTAATAAGTAGATTGCGATTTATTGGAATATTTAAGAATGACATTATTGAAGGTTCTACATAAAGTCAACTTTGCAAGGATAAAAGTATTCTTAACTCATTTCTTTTAACATACAAATACAGAATGGATATACATATTACAACCTGCCTTTGGGAAAAATATATATTTAGACAAGATAGAAGTGACACAAGTGTTTTCCTTTTAACTAGGCTAATATTTAAGTTAACTTTATTTCAATACAACACACCGAAAGCACATCCAGAATATTTGCAGGATGCAAAATCTGACTCTGGGTTTATTTGCAAAAATAAAACACAGTTGGACTTCTTTTATTAAATTAGATTTGTATTAATGAGCCAGCTTCCCTTTATTTTGCATTGCACAGTGTACTTAACTTTAGTACCTTATAGCTACAAATGATGTGGCTAATCCTGGTCATTCAAACTTTTTCTGCTCTATAAACAATTTCTTACCTCAACACCTTGGCCTGTGTACCTCCTCCCAGAGGAGATAGGCATTGTTAGACTGCACATTTCCTCCCATTTTCCAATGACCCCCATCCGTTCTCACACTGCAGCAGACCCTTGAGTCAAAGTCTCCAGGGGGTGCATTGTGGCAGCAGCTATATTTGCCCTCATCTACCTCAACAGCCTTCCAATGGATGATGAGTCGTACCTCCTTGAATGAGGGGGAATGTTGGATTATGGTGAAGAAATCAGCAGTGGTATATAAACGGTCTGATTACCACATCTCAAAGGAATGCTGTCACTGTGCATTGTTTCTGCTGTAAATGAGTCTCATGGGAAATATTAGTGTTGGCCAAACCACATCTGTTCATACCACTAGATTTGGTTGCAATCAACACTATATGATACTGAGCATCTTATTGAGTGGCATAGAGGTGTCAACTGTCCAAGTATTTGTTGCAGATGGATCAATAAATGTTGAAATATTTAAATAAATATAATGTATCCAGTCATCTGATATGCAGTCGTGCTAGACCACAGCTGCATGTGTTTTTTTTGTTGCTCTATCACTATAATCTTTTGAATAATGTTATACAGTATATAAAGGTGGTTTTAAATCAAACAATTTAAGGATGGATGAAAAGTGCTGTTGTGTTTAAAATGCTACTGTGACAGAATTAATTGGGAGGAAAACGCTATTCATTTTTGGGGAACAAAACAGTCTACTGTAAATACGCTGAATTTCTGAAGTTAATTTGAAAATGGAAGTATCAGTATCAACCTTTTAAATGGCACATTGTCCACACTCTATGTGCTCTCAGTTTTCTCTGTCTGCTCATATCAGTTAACATGCACTTTTGAACTCCGAACGCTAGAGATGTTGAGTGCTGACTCTGCTGACCGTTCACTGTGACTGAAACCAGAGCGTCCACCATAATGGCATCATTGATCTCTGGACATCTCTTCTCTGTCGCCGCTTTCAAAGCTTCCACTGCCATGAGAAATATTTTTCCGAAGGAGAATTGCAAGCTTTATCTTGGTGAGAGGTTTGATCTGCCCTCCCTTACTCTCAGAGGCCCGAAGTGCTTTTAGTCCCGCTGCCTCAGTC
This sequence comes from Pseudochaenichthys georgianus, assembly GCF_902827115.2. Taxonomy (NCBI): domain Eukaryota; kingdom Metazoa; phylum Chordata; class Actinopteri; order Perciformes; family Channichthyidae; genus Pseudochaenichthys; species Pseudochaenichthys georgianus. The sequence continues at coordinate 9,154,900 of NC_047515.1, forward strand.
TTTCTCTGACCTTCAGGCACAGATAATGTGGTGGCTTGGCTTTTGTCTCCTTTCTGGGACACAGCAGCTGCTTCACTTACCAATATGAAGTAAAAGGGACATCAACTCATGTAATGAAATGGAAGAATTCCTGCATGTGGAGATGCTTTAATCTGCAATATAATGCATTTATGAGTCCGTTTTTTGTAACAATATTTTAACTTTTTATATATTTCTGTGGTTAATGTGTGTTTAAACCTTATTTTGTATTTCTTCTGACCTGTTTAGATTGTGATATGGTCTCCTATACTCTCCATCTTCAAACAAAAGCATCTATTAAGGCTAATTTCAGAATGCCCAAAATCTAATTATTTAGTTTATATCACGTGGCTAGAGAAATGTAGGCCATTGAAATATATAGGAAGCAGACAAGGTCACATTTGCTAGTGGGTACTTACTTAGGCTGCTATATGCTGAAAAGAGAAAGCATACTTTTGCTTTCTCAGGTATTTAGGATATTTTAAATTAATTTAAGTGATTATTTGTTTTATACTAATCATTCCCTTCAGGCTGGAGGTCTGAACCTGAAATCAAATTCGTTGTGAATGTACTGTGCTTTTAAATCTACGGTAGTCCCGCCCCACAGCGTTTGACCAATCAGCTCTGACAAACAAACCGACTCTGAATTGTGGACTAATCACAGCTCGTCTCTTAACAGCAGTGGAGCAGTGCCGCTGTAGCAGTCTGGTTGTTATCAGCCGTATCACAGCCAGTCTACCGTGCGACTGACACGGTCTGCGTACACATAAAATGCCCGGAAAGTGACTCAAGAGGACAGCAGGACTGGCACTGGATTCCGTGAAGGTTTTCTGACCGACGGACCCAAGTCTCCTGTACCGTATCCGCAGCATTGGGTAGGTTGTTGGCGCTGTGGTGCTGTTGCAATGTCCCTTTCATATCCTTTCCTTTCGCCCATAGCTGCGACAATTAAACGCACATTTTTGGCAATGGGGTTTGTATAACCATAATACGTCGTTTTCTTAGCATTAACATTGCTACTTTTCTTCTTCAATGTTGGTTACATAAGTGATAGTGTTTGGAATGTTGGTATCACGATTGGAAAATGACCCTGGCTGATAAAATCACATAAACATTAAGAGCGTATCAAACCAACGCGTTTAGCGGTGTTTCGGATGAACTGGTTCCCCGATCAACTGGTTTACAGAGGTGGGGGGCGTGGCCTTCGACTGAAATACACATTTCGATCGCTTCTTCTGTCGTTTACATACATCTTTTGGTATATTTGGCTCGGTAGGAAGACTGTGATGCACATTCAGTACCAGTGTGTGCGGTTGTGGTTACGATAGAGATATCCCGACGCGAACAGCGGGGACTACAAAAAGAAAAACGAGTTGACTGGGGATGTCTGTTCAAAACGTTGCAAGCTCCAATAAATCATTTAAACCAGCTATTGTTGCCAGACTTATTACTGAATATTGTTCTTAATGTGATACTAAGTCCATCTGAGACCTGTATACACCTTCAGACAGCCTCAAAGTGAAGCACAAGTTGTTTACTCAGAGTTTGAAAGCAGCGTGGAGAAGTTGATACTTTAAAGTGTTATCAAAGCTGGTAAAGGTGCAGCTAGTTTTAATGACTTTGTATACTGCAGGGTAGCTTGTGCATTTACTCCAGGTTTAACTAAAGTCTAATATTAGAGTTTTTTGTATTTCACATCATTGATTCAAATATGTGAAGTAACTAAAGGTATTACATAAATGTAGTAGAGTAAAGGTACACCATTTACCACTGAATTGTAGTGGAGTAGAAGTACAAAGTAGCGGAAAATGGAAATACTCAAGTAAAGTAAAGGTTCCTCAAAATTGTACTTGACTAAATGTACTTGGTTACTTTACACCACTGTTTGAAGGATACGTTAAGTTCAGATTTGATGTAGAAATGTAGCCTCAGTGGTGTAGATTGTTTTGAGGTTACGAATACGATACATGAATAGATAATGGAATGTGTTCGCTTATACTTGTTTTGGCCTGTGAGTGCAGCAAAGGTTGGAAAAATTGATCCTGCCTCAGTTAATCACATTGGTCAAGCTTGTGCTTAGCAACCATGTAACAGTATGATCCTCAAATGATGGAAACTTAGTCATTTTATTGCCTAGGTCCTTTCAGATGCCAAACAAATGTATCCTGTTGTGGACAAGAGAGCTATGGATGGATAAACTGAAAATTCACATTTAGACTTTTCCATCTTTTTAAGAATGCAGTGTTGATGTTTATCACTGCTGTGTCCCAGACTGCTGAGGGAAACGGTTATCGAAGATGTCGGAAATTCAAGAAAATAAAGGAGATTCTTAGCTCATCTGGCAGGGAAATTGTTCAGGGGATTAACAAGGATGCACTTTTTTAAAAGAAAATACTTAGTAACAGTCTATAAAGGCTAAAAGATAGATTTCCAGTGGCCGGCGAGGGGCATAGAGTGCCAGTGTCTCGGTGTCGTGGAGCACATCTGCTGCGTGCAGGTGGTCTGGACTCGGATGAATTCAGAGCATTTTTCAGAGCTGGCTGCTCTCACTTGGTTGGCTTTCACAGCTGCAGAGCTGGATCAGTTGGGCTTCAGCTCATACTCTCATTTCCTTGTCTCAGAAGAACACCCACTGCCGCAGCACAATTATTACATTCAGTCCAGCAGCTGTCTGACCGCTGAGCACAGCCAGGTTTCAACTGCAGACCAGGGCCCGTATTTAGGAACACACAAAGGGGTGCGGTGATGATGTGTTTTTGTAGGTCGCCCGGAAGTGAGCACCTCAAGGGCTCCCTCGACAAAAATAAATGGGATTTTGGAATATCGCAGAAAGAAAGCACACATATTTATGGTACTTACACATTTGGTTTTGCAGGATAATCTTCATTATTACACGACTTTATGATTTATAAAGCGTAAATGCAATCACCAGTAGTAAAAAGCTAATGTTAAGCTAGAAAGGAACTGCATCTACATGAAATCCATCACATGTCTCAACATCACAACTGCTAAGATAAAGGCAGACTTGTGTTTGGCATGATGACGTTTAGTAATCTTATTAAGACCCTCGTTAGAAACAGCCATTTTTAAGACTCATAGAAGCTTCTGACATTCACAAATGAGGTCATTACTGATATATTTATGTTGTAGCACAAAACATGAACACCTCTTAAGCGTATCTTAACAATAGATCTTATTATAAAGACGTTCAAAAAACCATTGACATCGAGACGAGGTTACCGGAAGTAGTTGAATGCTGTATCATTTCAGGGTTTTATGACTCATTCGTGCACAGCTTGTTTTCATTGTGAAACACATATTGATGGATCGCAGTTTGTTGACTCATCCTGAGTGAGGACAGACCCTCATTTTTGTTTATCTAGTTGTCTGCGCCTTCAAAGTTTACAGCTGACATGTCACTCTATGTATTTCTTTAACACCTTTCATAGTGTTGGCATTTTTTGTGAGTTAAAGCTACCAAACACTAGGGAAGTAGCATCATATGAATTTATGGGAAACTATAAAACTTGGGTCTTTCAGAGAGGTGTCCCGGAACAGTTGAGCTTTCGCATTAAGTTTGGCGACCACCCACACATTGCTCAGGTTTCCCGAGTGACCTGCTGTATTTCAGTGGGAAATGAATGGACCTATTATTGTATGTGTTGTATGGCTGCATGCACAGTTTGATAATGAACCGTACAGCAACACACTATCTGTGACTCTATAACCAGCAAAGGCTTTTAATCACTTTTAAAATTACATAAAAGGTTAATTAGCTATCAGCATTGTTGTCATTACATTTCCTGTTGATGCACTAATCAATGTAGGCTTATTAGGATGAATCGCCACAGCATTCAGCAGGCTAGTTTCCTGTTGAGGGAAAATAATACAAACACGATGAAACGCATGGATCACATGCCCTAGTGGAGTCTGACCCCTCACATTTAGATATGTCGATGAAACAATTGATTGATTAGTTGATTGTCAGAAAATGTTAACGTTAATCAATGAATATGTCATTTTCATGGCAAAAGTGCTAAACTCTGGTTGCAGCTTATTCAAAGTGATGCCAAGAGATGTTTCATGTCATTGTAAATGATCTACTCTTGGTTAAACAGATTATACAGGTTATGATATATTTTTTTCTACAAGTCGCGTAAATACGCACAAGTAGGCGGAGATGGAATAATAATACTTGAAGTGTGCCGTTCCTGCTTTGATTTTGAGTATCAACATTTCAATTTAATTTCAATAAAAAAAGTTACTATCACCCAATTTGTAATGGTTACCCATTTTTTTTTTAATATATAAAAAAACATTTCAGCCTAAAACAAAATCCTGTTTACAAGGGTACATTGGACTAACACAATTTAGCATCGTAAATGTACTTTTACATTTTTTTTTTATAATTATAATATCATTATTGTGGCATTAACTTTTTTCCAGTAAATTTGATAAAATAAGTAGAAGCTCTGTAATAATTAATAAAAAGCAATCATTTATTTAGCTAAATGTTATAGTATCATACCACTGTCACATGAAATCTATACAAATCATGCTGCTTACCACTTTGAAAAGCATGTGTCAAGCTTGTTTATTTAAGTAAACTCAACGACGCCCATCAAAATCACCAAAGCAGAGATGCGCACCATCTCCCCCGGCTTACAGTGTCGCCCTCACCCTGCTCTCCTATGAGAGGAAGTAGGCTGGTGGGTCCTCCCTCCCCTTCAAAGCCCGATAGGGATGTGTGTGTACAAAACGCTGCAAACTGATATGTGCAGGGTCCAGGCTCAAGGGCGTATGGCACTGTCTACTCTTTCCAGGACATGCCGGGGCGCTGCCTGCCTGTAGCTTTGCCGATATCTGTGTTGATAGGTAATAGATTAAGAGCGGTGAATCATCTTAGATACAGGAAGCGCTCAAATGTTTGTGTGAGTTTATCTAATTTAGCAGTGATTCCATGTCAGCCACAGCTTGTTACAAAAAACCTGACTGATAGTGTGTTTAACGAACATAAACTAGCTTTATTAAATGTCAGGTCTTTGGCAGGAAAAACATTTTTAATCAATGATATTATCACTGAGCACAATCTCGATTTTATGTTTTTAACAGAAACTTGGATTGAACAAAATAACAGTGCAGCTGTTCTTATCGAATCAACCCCTCCCAACTTTAGTTTTATGAGTCAGGAAAGAATGCATAAGAAAGGGGGTGGAGTTGCTATTCTGTTCAATGATTCCCTTCAATGCAGGAAGACATCGTATGGAAACTTTGATTCTTTTGAATATGTGGCCCTTCAGCTGAAATGCTCCTCTTGAGCTCTGTTCCTAAATATCTATAGACCACCCAAATACTGTGCAAGCTTTTTTGATGATTTTACCGAACTGCTCTCTATAGTGTGTATTGACTTTGACCGTCTAGTCATTGTTGGTGATTTTAACATCCATGTTGGCAACCCCCAGGACAGAGGGGCGAAAGAACTGTTTTGTGTTCTTGATAACTATGGACTGACTCAGCATGTGACGGAGCCCACGCACAATAAGGGGCACACTCTGGACTTAATTATCTCAAAGGGTCTGAATATCTCTAAGGTTGTGGTGACTGATGTTGCACTCTCTGACCATTCCTGTGTTTTCTTTGAGAGCTCTATTTCTGTTCACAAAAATGTTCAATAAGAGATAACTACAAAGTGATATTTAACTGAAAATACTAGGGAAATGTTTACTCAGAATTTTTCTTCCACACTTGCCCCTGCTTGAATCCTACTTAAAGGACAGAAACAACTTTGTTTCTATAGGTAAATACACATCTGAGTTGACAAATATGACATGTGGGGTACCTCAAGGCTCCATCTTGGGGCCTCTTCTCTTTAACGTCTACATGCTACCACTGGCTCAGATAATGAAAAACAACAGAATAAGTTACCATAGCTATGCGGATGACACACAAATGTACGTAATAATTTCACCAGGAGACTATGTTCCAATTCAAACACTGAGTAAGTACATTGAACAAATCAATGACTAGATGTGTCAGAACTTTCTCCAATTAAACAAAGATAAAACTGAGGTAATGGTTTTTGGAGCCAAGTCAGAACGTATAAAAGTTAGCGCTGAGCTTCAGTCTGCAATGCTCAAAACAACAGATAAAGCCAGAAATCTAGGTGTAGTCATGGACTCTGACCTGAGTTTCAACAGTCACATTAAAACAGTTACTTAATCAGCCTACTATCACCTAAAGAACATATCTAGGATTAAAAGACTAATGTCACAGCAGGATTTGGAAAAACTTGTCCATGCTTTTATCTTCAGTAGACTGGACTACTGCAATGGTGTCTTCACAGGTCTCACTAAAAAATCTATTAGAAAGCTGCAGCTGATTCAGAACGCTGCTGCTGGAGTCCTCACTAACACTAAGAAAGTGGATCACATCACTCCTGTTCTGAAGTCTTTACACTGGCTTCCTGTGTGTCAAAGAATAGATTTCAAAATACTGCTGCTGGTTTATAAAGCACTGAATGGTTTAGGCCCAAAATACATTTCTGACCTTCTGCTAAATTATGAACCATCCAGATCTCTCAGGTCTTCAGGGACTGGTCAGCTTTCTGTCCCCAGAGTCAGAACTAAACATGGTAAAGCAGCGTTCAGTTATTATGCTCCAAATATCTGGAACAAACTCCCAGAAACCTGCAGGTCCGCTGCAACTCTTACTACTTTTAAATCCAGGCTGAAGACTTTTCTTTTTGTCGCTGCTTTTAATTAATTTAATTGAACTGTTCATATCTTAGACTGCACTTTTATCCATGTATTTTTTCTTTTAATGTTTATTTTATTAGCTTTTCTTTTTAATGACTGATTTTAAATGCCATTTTCTTAATGTCTTTCGTTTTTTGGAAAGCACTTTGAATTGCCTTGTGTTGAAAAGTGCTATATAAATTGCCTTGCCTTAAGTAGTCTATTGAATAGTATCACATCTGCTTTTATGAATTCTGGATATTTTTGTTGCCAATCCTCACTGACTATTACTGCATCACCACCACACAACAATAACATATTTGAAAAGATCGCAAACATAATTTAGCATTTTCATGCACTACCTATCTCAAGCTATCGAGTTGATAATCATAGTCAAATTCGAGGAGTCATTGTCTCCCTCGACAATTGAAGAATGTAGTATGATTTCGAATAATCGGCAGTAAAATATGAAGTATTTATTGTTAATACTCTAGTTTTAAAAGCGGTCTCCAGGGCAACACTCCTACACTGACATCCCTGGTAGCCGAGATTGTGTCTCACTGCCTTACAAATTGTATTCATACAAGTTGACTAAAGGCTGCCCACACAGTACACAGACCCCCCCCCCCCCCCCCACCTTTACACACTGTCTATTCATTTGCAGACTTACTCCACCGTGTTTTTCAGCCAGTCACTTTACTGATTAGGGTTTTATCATCTGCTGTTTATAGCCTCTGCATTGTGGTTGTGAGAGTACATCTGCTGGGTTCTCAACTGCAGCACCAAGGAACATTTGATTTACCGAAGTGTTGCATTGCTTGAACAGGGGATAGTGAAACCAGGGTATTGCGATGTTGCATGCCATGTAGGCACAACTGCTGTGGTTTGAAGTGCAATCACTTCCTGTGTTAAAAGCAGTAAGACTGTCAGCCAATTTGTAGGGCTATCCCGAATGCCATTATTCGGGCTCCGGATATTCGGTCGTAATCAGCAGCGAATATTCGGCCCGCGCGGTGGGGGTGGGAGATGCGTAGTAATCAGCAGCGAACCGCTTCAACACGTGTTACTTTTGCAGTTGTATATGTCTTAAGTGTAATTTGGCTTGGCTTCCTATTTTGTATTGACATGCTTTTATTTTTAAGGAGAGTTAGCGCTGTTGTTGCTACGGAAACAACGTGACGGAGGTTAACGGAGAGAAGTCATATCTACATATAAAGACGGAGAAAGTAAGCAATAACGTTTATGGTTAAGTGTTAGCACCCCCAAAGAGGCACAAGCTCTTACGTTGATATTGGAGATGCGGCTACCAAAAGAAAACTAATAACGAAATTGAAACCCGAATAGTACTCCAACGTACGAATATTCGAATATTCGGGTACAGCCCTACCAATTTGTAGTTTTTGGAGTGGAGGAGTGAAGATTACCCAATTCACTATAGGAGAAGCTGGATAAGATATTGCACATCAGCAACCTTGCAAAAAACTCCTGGAACTTCACATATAGAAAATTGCAAATGTGTTTCAAAAATAGGACAAACCAACGTGTTGATCCATCACGGGCCTCAAGAGCAGCTTCAGTCCTTATTGTCGCGGATTCTCCAAGTATTTAAATGAACACCTGTGTGGGGAGTGGGGACATACTGTAGATAACTGTTGAGCTGATAATGAATATGATCTTGGTGGGACTTCTTATCTTTTCCGGTTGGAATGGGGCCAGTTGGTGCACAGTTAGAAGATAACATAATATAATGTGTTGTATATTTAAGCAATAGCTCACTTCAGGCCGTGATTCAGATTCTGTCACTGCCAGTCTTTAACATAAACATTTCTTTAAACATGTTTGATATTTACGACTGGCCAAAGGGAGACGTAGTGGTAAATAAATAGCTTTACCTGAAGTTGGCTTAGATTTACAAAGTAAATGACCTTTGGTAGCCTATATATATCTCCATAAGATATTGCCCACACTTGTTTTTTCCTCCTTTTTTGGCCTTTTCAGCGCAAGGGTCCCTGCATGTCAGCAGTGAAAGACGCTGGTTGTTGTCCTTGTGTTAGTACAGTAATATGTGACCGTTCAGTTGTCGTTCTTGCAGGATTTGACACAGTTGCACATGGGATGGCTTTGAAACTTTAAACTATACAACTTTATCAAGTACTGACATTTCAACCAAGCTCAAAAACCCACTGCTGTTCCTTTCTTTTTTTAATGGAACTGCCTCTAATGTAATGTCAGAGTTCAGTATAAATCATGTTCTCACACACTCTGGAGCAAAGATTGAGTTTTATTTGGATTATTTACACCCTGCAATATAAAAAGGGATTTTCTTGTCATAGTACAGAGCAGGGATTACCTCTGAACGAGGTAATCTCTTGTGCAAATCATAATAAAGCAGCCACTCCCTGTCTTATTCGAGTCTTTATCCCTTTCTCATCCTATGCCGGTTTTTTAATGGGTGAGTGTGATATTTTATGTGGAAAAAGGGAGGCATGCATAACATTACATCCAAAACACCTCATTCATTTGGTTCTGTGAAAATAATACAACTCGGTAATTAAACCGATGTTAAAGGGGATGACTCTTGCCTGAGGACAGAGTTTCTCCTGGCTAAATAATGTCAGATTGTCTCAGCTGTAATTGCACTTCATCCATTCGGAACACGCTGACTAGGTCCCTGCAGGTCGTAAACACTGCGACAGGTGTGTAAGCAAATGAAATCCCTCGGGAACCAAAGGTTGACTCAAGGTTTGTACAAATAATGGGGGAGGTAATGCGGGAGGAGGATGACTGTGTGTTCCCTCATCCCCTAGTTTATTTGCTTTCTAATCCCGTCAGATGATGCATGCATGCAGAGGTAACTGTAGCCATGTATTAAGAAGCAGACAGTCTTTTTTTGGGATTATTTTGCACACACCGACCGAATCAAAACTTTACTCCGACTGGAGTTAGTGTGTCTTGCCTTGGGAAGGACATCTCTTCTTCCTGTCATACTGGAGGTTGATTAGATTTTTACATAGCATGTGATTTATGACCGGGTAAAGGCCACAGTCCTTCTATGTGTTCTTGCAGTTGTGTGTAAATTCAGGAATGTACCAGAACAAAGATTTCATATATAAGTGGGGCACTTATGGAGATGAACAAGCAGGGCCACTGTGATGACTGTTTTTCACTAACATTGTAATTCAGGTTTTTCTTATTATAACAATTATTCGTTATTTTCATTTAATATTTTATTTTAAATGCCTCATTGCTTTTTAAATACGCTTTAACAGTGCAAATGCAGATATTTTTTAATGGAAGCTACATTTACAGGTGCTTTTCTTGGTGATAGTCAGTATGTAACGGTTCTTATATTATGTCAACTGTTCCTTCAATTCGCATGGGTTCAGTTGTAGCAATAATGTTATTTCAATATGAAAACAAGGCACAAATGTCATTGAGCACCAGAAACAAGGCCAATCCAGTATCATCAGTTATCATTCGGAGCAACTGTCTTAGGCTGCGGCCCCACGAGGACGAATTCGGTCGTTTGCGTTACTGTTTAGTGTCATATAGACCGTTCGGCCACACGAGGACGACCGAATATGGCACTAAACGACTGAGGAAACGACAACGGGTCCCAAGGTGGATAGAAATGCATACGCCACTCTCTGGGGGGTCAAACGGCTCCGTGTGTGCGCCCTATACGGACATTTTCAGATCACTGATAGTGATTGCGCAATAGCCCCGCCTCTCCCCACCTCTTCTGCTCACCTCCGTTTACCCCGCGCCAGTGCTGAAGTGTTTCGCCACCAACAACAACAACAATGGCGGATCGCAGAGTTGCTATCGTGCTCCGGACGCTATTGACCATGCTACAGTTGTTTGTGCAACATCTACAGCAATAATGATGAGGCAATAGCCCCGCCTCTCCCCACCTCTGCTGCTCACCCCCGCGTCAAAGTAAACTGCACCCTGAATTCAGATTATTTATCTTTCTCTCGCGAGTGAAGTCTAATCTGACAGGACGGAGACACGCAGCTCTGCTCACCTGCAGCTCCTCCCGCTCCAGCAAAACACACACTTCAAGTCTGATCATCGCCCTTAGCTATTTTAATTACCTCTCAAACTCCCTAAACTAGTTATAAATATGTTTATGTTTACAGTCGGCCGGGTCACTCATTACTGGATGAGCTGCTGCATGAGACAGACACTGACGCTGTCTGAAGAGAGGGAGGGAAAAGAGAGGCTTTGACCGGCACTTTTATAATTTTATCCGGAAGATTGAAACTTTAATACACGTTGACTGGCGAAAAACTCTGCCCGGTTCCCTCGGCCCCCACCGCGGAGAATAAACAGAAGGGCAACCATGACAACCTTCTTCTTCGCTGCTTTTGTGGAGGAAGTTACAGCGCCACCTACAGGCTCCTGCATATGTACTGCAGCTTCTCCAGCGGTTGGAGCTAAACGGAGCGGTCTCGTGTGGGCAGACACTATCCAGATAATTATTGCATGTGGACGGAAGCCGTTTGCGATTGCGTTTGCGTTAATCCTATGCGTTTAGCCGTTTTCGTCCTCGTGGGGCCGCAGCCTTAGACTTGCCACTTTTCTGCACCATCTTTAGTCAATGAGAGGAGCAGCATCAGCATGTTAAGCTGGAGCAAGCCCCCAGGAAGTAGGCCGGGTGTTTTCATTGACTTGCATTGGCAAACAGATGTCTATTAATCAGCAAATACTTGTTTCAGCTTAATCAACTAACAAGTACAAACACTTGAACAGCCCTTATTTAAATCATTGGGTACTTAAAGTTGTTAAAATGTTCTAAAAGCTGAATCTAGAGTTACCTTCCCCCTCGAATGATATGTCTGAGCTGAGATCAGCCATGACGCTGCGGATTGGAGGCAGAGTTCAAGGAAAACGTGCACATGCTCTACCGGCCCAATCGGTGAAAGATCCCTTCAGGATCCGTTTTTTTTATTTGTTCTAGAAAGTGAGGCCATCTTGGCTTCTTGTGCCACTGAGCAACTCTCATAGAAATGATCGCGGCCCCGCCTCCAACGCTGTACCAAGTTTCTTTATGAGAGAACGTTGCTGCTGCTCATGTGTCCCATCTTCAAGCAAAGAAACAATTGACACTCCATAGTGAAGCTGCTCATTCCTGCTACATTTGTTCAAGTGAGTCGCAAGCTAACTTGAGGTGCATGCAGAGTTAAAGTTGGCTGATGATGATACAACTATTTTATAGCGGATGAATCAATACAACATTAGAAGACCTGCAACATCCCTTATCATATTAATGATTACACTATAAAATATAATCTGGAACATATATCAAAGCTAAGCCTTATCCGCATGTCCGGCAGCCTCGTTACAGATAAAAACACACCATGCTGCTGGAAGTGAAAGATATAATCTTTTAAAAGGATTATGTCTTCTATCTTCAGCTATGTAATGTGAGGGTGAAAGAAGAGTACTGAAACATTTGGACTATTATAAATCCCTCCTCCTTTCTATAAGAGGTGATACAGGCAAATAAATACTCTGATCAGCTTTTTAAGACGGGCAGCGTGTCCGCCAGGGGGGCGTCTTGCCGTCATTTGATGCCCTTATTCAGCTCGGAACACCCTGAACTCGAGCCGAGGGAGTCCAAAAAAGAAAATAATTCGAGAGAAGATCGAGAGTTTTTATAGCTTGAAAAGGCAAAAGGACAAGGACATCCCTCTGTTGGAGGGGCAAAGGAGTCTGGTGGGATTCTTTTCGCCGCCAGCAAAGCGTGTTCCTGTGACGGAAAGTGAACTGCCGGCGGCCCTTGACGGGGGTGCGAGTGAAGCGCGAGCGTGAACTGTGAGCGCCGGAGCCTCGCAGCGGCAAAACTGAGGCTCCATGGTAAACTGTGGTAAAATGAAGAGCCGTTTGGGAGCCGAAAGAGCTCTTCTTAGTGAGCCGAGTCAAATGATCTGGCTCACTAAAAAGAGCCGGAATTCCCTTCACTAATACGTAAAGAGATAGTATCTATAAAGGGACGGCTCAATTCAATTCAAGTCACGTGATGTCACGCCCCCCCGCTCTCGGGGTGGACGCCCTCTCAGCCCTGGTCTGGCGGAAGGACATATTGCTCACACCAGCTGATTTCCCCTGCCTACTGTATGCCCGGCGGAGTGATCATTCATGGACTAATCATTGGCACATTTAATCAAAAATATTTCAACCTGCCTTGCATTCTTATCAAACAATGAATATCAGAGGAGAAACGATTGAGTAAAAGGACTTTTGTAGATATCTGATTGAATGCCCTTATCAATATCTCAGACCTCTCTCTCTCCAGGGCTTTATGAGTTGCAGTCGCCCTCGTTATTAAGTGTTGATGTGGTTTGGTTTCACCGTAGCTCCATGGAGAGGAGCATCAGCTTCCACTGCTTCCCCTAACAGATCAATGTAAAAAGTATCCTGCGAGGCAGAGGATACAATATCAGTAACAGGAGAGAAAAGTCTCAATTAATTTAACACAAACACATTTTAGCCCTGGTGCAAGATGTAACCTGACACTGCTCTAAATCTCAGCAGCAGTTTATCAGTCAGGCGTTCATAAAGCTTCACCTCTGAAGGGACTGCTTCCTGAATATTGACAGGTCAACAATGCAAGCTAGTTGTAATCTTATAATATATATTGTTATATCACCCCATTGAAAATGATAACTTCTTTATACTCAGATTGCTTTTTCTCTGGATTGAGTCCCTTATGGTTTCTTTATGGTTTTTGATGTCGCTATATTTTTTTTAACTTGTTTTCTTTGGTTAACAATCTGAGACTTTTTTTTCCTACAACATAAAAGAAGTCAGTAAGTATCCGACATGTGAATGTCCAAAGCTTTTAAATGTCTTGAAAAAAAGCGGTTCCTAACACGGGACTAAATTAGACTATTAAGACGTCATCACTCCAAACTAGGGATGTCCCGATCACCTTTTTTTGCTTCCGATCATTTGATTTTGACAATCTGCTGATACCGATTTTTTCCGATCCGATCTTTATGCAATGCATTAAGAAAAAAGCATTCAAGTTGTCCCTTAAGCTTATTTTTTTATTTAAATGACAGTACAGTTAACAGTTAAGGCGAGACACACCAGGTGAATAGGGTAATTTCTCCAGTTAATTACCTACAATAAGGCAATTGTTTCTTGTATTACAAGTTTTCTTAATATGCAAATGAGCCATTATCTTATTAAATGTACGCATATTTTAACACATTTCAGGAACCATAATCTGAACTTTGGTTTTTTGAATTTTGTACGTTTTCCTTCCAAAAGCCTGAAAGAAAACATGTTTTGGAATCAAAATAGCTCAACATTGACCAGTGCATGAAAAACGATGTTTTTGCCTGCCGTGTCTCGCCTTTAACAAACAATTTATGCGGCTCGTATCGCTTACAGCTGGGCCCGGCCCGGCACCGGGTTTTTTATTTTTTATTTTTTTTATTAAGCGGCTCCCTCCCATAGCCGCGGGAAGTCATTTTGCTCAGGGGGTGCTGCCAAAAGTGGAGAGGGAGCCGCTTAAAAAAAAAAGAAAGAAAAAAGGCGGTGCCGGGCCTGGCTTTCAGCGATACGAGCCACATAAATTGTTTGTTAAAGGCGAGACACGGCAGGCAAAAACATCGTTTTTCATGCACTGGTCAATGTTGAGATGTTGTGCTATTTTGATTCCAAACTAACACTTAAGGCATTTATCTGAAGCTTATACTTACATGAGTTCCCTCTCACAGGGAGACTAATGCATGGAATTAGCTGTGGTGATTTGTTGTGAAATACTCCTAGCTTGTATAACTAACTACAAGTTAACGGTTCAGGATGTTTGCTTTAAAGCATCAACAACCATTTGGCTCATTAGATACGAGGAAACCAACTGAGAAGAAGTTGGCAACATGGTGTCAGAGGGGAACAGATGGTCGAGGCACACATTGGCCTGCTCTGTCCCAACCTGACTCAACACATTGAAATACAGTACAGCATGCCTTAAATATGCTGTAATATATTGTTCTGGTTTTAGGTGTGTGGCGCAGTGGGTTGTGCGAAGGTGTTCGGTTCAGGGGCTCACAGGTTCAAACCCCACTGCAGTCAGCATGTCGTTGTGTCCCTGGGCAAGACACTTCACCCCAAATTGCAGATGGCGTCGTGGTCACGGACGAAAAATTAAAAAAAACTAAAAAAAAAACTAAATGGGTCGCGAAATATACTTGGGCGGCCGTTAATATACCTGGGCGGCCCGCCCAAGTATAGACTGTGTGGGAAATCCTGCATTCATAAAAACATTTATCTTGCAAAAGAATGTTCTATTAAAGGTTGTCTTCTAAATGTGTTTTTATATTTGTGCTCATTTAAAGGTCACGTGATAAAGAACAATTCAGTGGCAGTTCAGTGTTTTTTATAGTGAGGAATTATTGTGTCCCTAGAATAAAAGGGGAATAAAAAACAATATTAAATTAGAAAACAGATTGGCATTTAAGTGTTATAGCTGCACATCTCCAATGATGATGGATGTAATGGTAAGATAGTCTTTTTAAATGTATGCGGTTCGATCACCTTCCAAACCTGAAAACTTCAGATATTTAGAGAATTAGACAGCAATGTCTTTTTCTATTTATCATACGCCTGTCTGCAAGTTGTGTTTAACCATTCATTTTGTCAGGCACAGATACAAATAGGTGATTTCCACCTTCGTAAGCAGTCGCCATTACCTAACAAACCTGAATTATGAAAAGCATTTCTAGTTATATGTATGTATGTATGTAAGACCTCCAGAGAATAAAATACCATTTAGAAGTGATGTATTTGCGGAAAGGGAACAGTGTCCCTGATTAATAAAACATGAGTTGGGACAAAGACGATGACAGTGTCTTGCGTCATTCTGTTTTGCCTCAAATACCATGATGGGGAGAGGCGTGCACTGGGTTCATTGCACTGCTGTGATGAACATCAGCCTGTCACAAAGTGATGCCAGAGTCCCTGCTGTGTCAGAACAATGCCGACAGAGCCTGTTAACCATCATGCTCATATTGACGTTAAACATTTGTAAACAGACAGCAGAGTAAATAAAGAGACAGGAATGTGAGGCACAAACAACTAATTGCTAGACGACGTATGAGTAAAGTTATACTTAATTTTTCTTAGCATGGTCAATTCTGTTTAGGAAAAGTGGGCAGCCACTTATGGGACCCTAACCCTTGACTTACAATAACTGAAGATCAGACGTAAAGTCTCCTAAGCAGGCTGATTATATACGAGTTCCTCTATTTCACTTATCCATAGAGCATGGTCTAAAACACATGGCAAAGGTGCATTTGAGGCATTTCCAATGTGTTTTTAGCGAAACATGTATACATCTAATGAGTGATCTCCCATTCTCTCCTGAAGCCAGGGTTTCCCTGTGTTCCTAATTTATTGATGGATTTGGCAAATAAAGAAACAAGCAGTTGTTTTTCACTTGAGAAAACACATGTACTTGTTCTGGAAGTGAAGCAGATGTGTGTTGTCCTGGCGCTCAGGACCCTCGGCTCCGCCCGTTGTCTTCCAAAAATCTGTACAATCAACAACTTCGACATGAGCAATCACACCTATAACCTAGGGCACAATACCTGTCCAAATGAGCTTTTTTCACAATTAACTGTATTATAATAAATATTCAATATTATAACAAGCATATAATAAAAACTGTATTTCTTTCCCATGCAACCCACTGGGGGCCTCGGCATTAAGTGAGGCCACAAAGAAGAAGGCCTGTTAGCTACTTCAAAAACTTTAAAGTAACCTACTTGTTTACACTTGCTGACGCAGATGTGTGAAAAGAGGAAATGCTGAGCGCAGAGGTTTGAGTTTACTGTCCATACAAGGTCTTGAAACATCACTACTTGAAATGACACATTTAGTTAAAATGTGCGCCATAGATTTATGATCAGGTTTTCCTACTTCAATGGTGCCATTTTTTCCGCTGCCACAAGAAAGCAATGCTTTATCCATGTGCCTGACCACACCTATTGCTAAAAAAAACAACACCCATGTGCACACAGATAGGCCCAAGTATAGTTGCTACTTACACTATGTGGTCTCTGGACATGAAAATGACAACTCTGTCTCTCCAGAACTAGTAATTACTGTTGGGCTGCGCCATTTACTGACTCTAAGAAGGGTTGTAAGATGTCATTTCCTAGTAGAACATTATTGTTCTTTTTATATGCCAATTTCACAGAAAGTGTTATTATTTTTACAATCTAGTCAGCAACTATAATATTCTAATCAATGGAACATTTGTAGGCTAAATTGCAGTTATTTTACTGTTAATTAGCTTTTAATAATATAGTTGTGTAACATTTTCCAAAGTCTGAATGTGTTCTGTAAGTGAAGCACTTCTGTGCATTGACCTGCCGTGACTTCCCTTTGTCCTAAATCTCCCCCTCTTCCTCCCTGGTCGTTGAGGAAGGTGACTGTGGCTTCAGGGCCAGCACAGAGAGAACCATTTAACATATAAGCTGTAGTAAGCCTGCAGATATTATTACCCAACATCAGGGGGAAAGCTCTCAGCCAGGCCACTGCGGCATGTACATTTTATATGAGTGTGTATGTTTTCTGTAAGCCACAGTGCCCTATCTACAGATTGAGTTTGTGTGCATGCTCAAAATTAGATGCTAAACGTAAAAAAGTACGCACTACCTGAGAATCAAAGCCAAAGAGAAATGTCCAGCAAGATAAAAAAATGATGTGTTCTTGATTAAATGCCTACATTGGTTAAGCTACATTTTGTATGGTCTGTCGGCAAAGATTCTTTGTCATGCTTTCTACTAACTCTCTATATCAGGGGTGGGGAACCTCTTGCCCCCGGGCCGTATACGGCCCGCAAGACCTTTTTCTACGGCCCTCGAGGTAATTTATAAACATACGCAAAAAAGAAAAAAATTAACCGCAAAAAAAGTAAACAAGCGAGTGCCTGTTTTTCCTGTCCAAGGTCAGGGTCCTTGAACACAACACGAGCCTAGTGTCATCACGTGGTATATGTCTCGTCTGACAGGGGTGCAGTTCTGACAGAGAGCACCAGAACGCCACTCCAGCACTTCCACAAATTGCAGTACCGATAAGGAGCCGTACACATGCCGCAGTTTTTGCGTGTCTGTGTCTTTAGTTGAGAGCCCAGTGGCGATCTGCTCATCCGTCATACTGATCAGACAGTCAATAACTTTGTTGTTATTAGCATCTGGTTAGCTAGCTATGCTAACGAATATAAGAAGCTTTTTCTACAACCAGTGAGGTAAAGGCACATCTTTATATGATCATTATAGTTATAAAAAAATAAGAGAATAAAGTAAACGGGTATAAAATACTATGACAGTAAAAAAAAGTTGTTATTAATAAAGAAGAATAGAGTTTGAAAGGGGAGTGATTTGTAAAATATCCATAAAGAAAAAGTAAATCTGCTTACAGTTCTGTTTCATATGGGTGTTGAGAGATGTGTCCATAGATCTCCTAATGTTGCTCTCAAAGTGCACCAGATTGATGCTTTTAACTTCAACATTTAAAAAAAAATCTTCCCGGGGGAGAACACCCCCCTAGAGGAGGTTAGCCCCCCCCCCCCCACACTTAAATCATGTTCACATGGATAGGAAACTAAATACATTTGCACACATCTTGTGTCCATATATTTCTGTTTGGGTGGTCATGCCACAACCGTGCACGTGCATGCATGAGTCATGGTAAAATATCTGGATGGTTGCGTTTTCTTTGCACAGCATGAAAGAAAGGCCAAATGAATGGGCTGTGATTTTAGTATTTTTAAGCAGAGGTCAATCATTTGTACGGCCCTCGGAGGATGTTGGAAACATTGAAATGGCCCTTGAGAGGAAAAAGGTTCCCCACCCCTGCTCTATATAAAGATAAGATAAGATAAGACAAGCCTGGGAGACTGACTTTATTAGTTTATTTGGATCGCAACTCCATTGTCACAATGGTGTTGAAAGCAGCCCTGTGTCTTGTGTCACTTTGTGCTAGAATGTCACAGTAATGTTGGCCTTAGATCAAAAGACTTGTCAGATAAAGGGAATGTGGTGATCACTCTGCTTCATAAATTCCTCTTCTGTAGATTTCTTCTGAGATGCTTCTGATGTGCAGAATGAATGTCCTGGTGCATCTTTTCTTGGTTTTTAATCAGAACTGTGTTTTGTGTCACAATCCAGGCCTCATGGAGCTGGGGACTCCACGCCTACTGTGCACCAGGGAGCTCGATCCATGCCCGGTTCCCAGCAAACAACCATAAAGGGTGGGAACCTTGATTGCCCTTCAGTTCCTTTTCCCATCCCTCCCCCTAAATTGCCCTCTTGGTGATATTGCCTCACCTACCTGTGGCCTGAACATGATTGGCAAGCTGAAACAGAACTTGCTGGTGGCCTGTTTGGTCATCAGCTCGGTCACGGTCTTCTACCTTGGCCGCCATGCCATGGAGTGCCACCATCGCATAGAGGAGCGCAGCCAGCCGGGCGGGGTCCTGCCTCTGTCGGCGCTTGGAGGCAGCATGCGGACCACCTTACGGACAGGCCAGAATCTCAGCACGCCTTTTGTTTACAATAAAGACATGCCACTCATATTCATTGGTGGAGTGCCCCGCAGTGGGACAACGCTAATGCGAGCCATGCTGGATGCCCACCCTGAGGTGCGCTGTGGCGAAGAAACTCGAGTGATACCTCGTATCCTGGCCATGAAGCAGATGTGGAGCCGCTCAGGACGGGAGAAGATGCGCCTTGACGAGGCCGGAGTGACAGATGAGGTGCTGGACGCCGCCATGCAGGCCTTCCTGTTGGAGATCATCGTCAAACACGGAGAGCCCGCCAACTTCCTCTGCAACAAGGACCCTTTTGCTTTGAAGTCGCTTTCCTACCTGGCCAAAATCTTTCCTCATGCCAAGTTCCTACTCATGATTCGTGATGGTCGGGCTTCAGTCCACTCTATGATCTCACGGAAGGTGACCATTGCCGGCTTTGACCTTGGTAGCTACAGGGACTGCCTGACCAAGTGGAATCGGGCCATAGAGACCATGTACACTCAGTGCCTGGAGGCATCGGACAAATGCCTACCTGTGCACTACGAACAGTTGGTCCTTCATCCGGAGAAATGGATGAAGACGCTGCTTAAGTTCCTTGACGTTCCATGGAATGATGCTGTCCTCCGCCATGAGGAGCTCATTGGGAAGGCTGGAGGAGTGTCACTCTCAAAGTAAGTGATGTTTTTTCTTTACCTATACTCAAACACAAGCCCTGACAACTTCTTGTGTCCTCATACTTTAAAAAGGTACCAGTTCTAGCACGGATGCCAATAGACTCACAATGTCTTGTGTTTTGGTGATAGTTTAAGCCTTATAGAGGAAATAAAGACGTGGCAGAGAGATAGTCAATCATCAGGTTAATGGTCATGGTTGCTTTTATGTTTTATTGTACACAGTGATTGTAGTAATTGTAGCCAGGGTAAAACTTCACTCCCCCTATTGTCACTGTGCCTTTGAACATTTTAGTATATAATTAGAACATAGGCCCTTGCAACGCCTTTTTAAGAATGGATGTTCTCTTTAAGCAGTTCCCTCAAACAGAAACATAACCTCAATTGTCCAAAGTCTTCTTGTTCTATTAGGGTTGAGTGCACTAGCTTGTAAAACGGGGGTCAATAGCCTTATGTCTTTTCCACTGTAATGTTTAAACTAAGCGTTGAGGCATTTTAAGTACTTTCAAACATTCTAGTTACCAGTGAGGTAACACTGAATCACCAGCCATCACTGTGATTCATTTGCTGTTCTTTTTTTTGGCTGCTGATAATAAGCAGCAGAGGCTTTACTAGATGTTTCCTCTGCAGCTGCAGACTTATTAAATATTTCAGTGATGACGCAGTGGTGGTTAAATAAATATTTGCTGTTGTAAGAAGTAGAGATTTGTGCCAGCCTCATAAGCTTCACATGGTAAGTTATGTCTGCCATATATCACATTCCCAGTCAAATGGAAATGAGCTTGGACATGCCCACGTCTACTTAGCTTTTAACTACTTGTCTTTGAGTGGAGAGAAAGTATGGATCTGCTCTTAACCAGCAGACATGAAACATGACATAAAAGTAGCAGTGTGTCAAGATATCACTTTCTATTGAATATCCGTTACTGCAGGCCTTACAAATAAACATGCACCTTTGGCCTTCACATATACCCTCGCTATGTTTTCACTAAGCCTCGGAACTTTCCATCATTACATTTCATTTGTAAATTAAACATCCTACGACTGCGCGCAGCGAGGAACCTAGTCATTAGTGAACACATGAGATGATGTCTGCGCTGCACTACTGTAAGCTGGTTTCCTAATGGCTCTGCCGGTGTCAGAGTTGTTATTGTTTCAGTGATTTGGGAGGGTTGGCCCCTGGAAGGCGCTTAGGAAACACTGGAGGGGTCCAACCCCATTCCTCTCTTGTGTCTATCCCCCAGCCCCCCATGCTAACACCCTCTTCCTGCCACGTAGCACCAGAACACACTCCATATCCTCTGGAGACATTTGGGCTACGTTTTGTTATTGTCTGCATAGGAGAACCTCTCTTTTCATCCACTGAGCAGTTTCCCCCTCTAAATGCCTTTTATCTTTCTAGAACTTTAGATTTGTTAGTGATAAGAAAACTCTAATTGACTCCATTTGTCATTGTTCTGTTCTTCTTCTTGATTTGACTTGACTTGAGAAGAAACCATTTAAAGATCAAAGAGGCAGCAGGTTAGAGAAGAGGTCAGACAAAAAAAAAAAAAACCCACTAAGAATATTTGATTTTGTCAGCATGCCTATGATAAATGCACATGTACATGGAACTTTGATACAATTGACGTCAGAAGAAGCCAGCCACAACAAGCCTTCGGGGCAGCACAACTACCATCATTAACATTTGCCCCATCCCCTCTCAAGTACTTTGCCCACAATGCATTAAAGTCAACCCCCATGACACCTGGCAGAAAACGCATCTTGTCCACTACACCCACCAGCACTTCTCCCTCTGCAGCATCCAACAGCTCCCGGTCTCTATCAACATGAACATCTCAATCAGCTGGCAGCAAGGCCCCGGAGCGGGCCCTTGTCTATGCATTATCAATCATCAATTACCTGACCCTGATTTAGTAGAGGCCGTGCCTTGCTGAGCAACTTACTCCATTACTTATCCCAGTTCAGGGAGCCGCTCCTCCCCTCCTCCCTAACTCTCATCCTATTGGAGATCTGGATGTCTCCAGCCAATCGTCTCTGATCAGGCGTTGGTGATACAGAACACCACCTTGGGTAAAGGAGGTCCTGCAATGAATAATTGACAAGCTAGAGGCCATTAAGAGCATCAGCCTGAAGGGAAGTGGTCATGTGACGGGTGGGTAGGTCTTTTGTCACATCACATTTAAAGCCAAGAGGGGGGATGTGCGCACATGATTTGCTCAGCAGTGTGGGTGAAAATGATTTTCGACTGGTGACAGGAAACAAACAGACGGGATATAAATATCACTGGATTGTCTCCATGATTTTATTGAGTGTATTTTTCTGGCCTGGGGCTGAAAGATTAAACTATCTTGAAATGATTCATGATACGATCCTGCATGATAGCAATGAGACATTTTATGTCCATTAAAATTATGTTCTGTTAAAGAAACACTAGAGAAACACCTCGGCAGAAGAGTCGTAGGATCCGCTGTGGCCTAACATGTAGGTCTGGAAGAGTCCCACCATGTAATTATTTTACACCAATTCAAGTTGCACATACTCAAAAGCAGAATGCAACAGTATGCAAATATGCCTTTTTGTCAATTATTTGGTTTTAAACCACATTTTTTTAAAAAGATGGCAGGAGAAAATAGGATGTTATTGACGGCAAGAAGTCTGCTCTACAGTGGTGAAAAACAACAAGCAGCACTTACCCCTCTTGGCCAAACGTAACCGTACCTCTATGTGCGTTCCACAAGTACCGCCATGATTTTTTTAAGCACATTTTTTTTGGGGGGATAGCTGGAAACATGGTCAGTTAAAGTGGAAATGGTTCTTTTATTTAGAAGAAAATGTAAAAAGAACATTGTGGCTGATTATATAGGACTTTGTTTGGTTTCCTTATATCATTGTTCTACACAAAAGGGCCCTATTAAGCTGTTTTTCCCCTCTTACAGCCTGTTCTGCAGCACCTCTTTTCACCCTCTGTCTGAAACCAGAGCCCAGACTACAGAAGTAAACATAGGAGTCAAATGGAGGCGTTTTTAGACAGGGGGGAGTGTTTGTGAGAGAAAGTCCCTCTGGAGGGAACACAGGGAGCCTTTGCAGCCATTTACATGCACAACAACCTATAGAATGCACATCAGGGAAGGTTAACCTCCAAAAAGCACAATGCAATGTTTGGAAAGTCAATCCTGAGTGGACCTTTATAGTTATGCAACGTTTTTGTTTTCAGAGAAGTTAGTTGTGTGAATGACCAACAGTTGATGGAAAGCTGTTGTTGAACTGTTTACAGGTATTTCAGTATTACATATCTTTTTATTTATTCAAATATCTGTTTCCTAAGCCGTTGAGATTCGTCAGCCACTCTCTCTATACTCAGTCTTTGTTCTTTATCAGTTTATATCTGACGTCGACACTTAGCAGCCTCCTGGGTCTTGATGGAGTTACCTAAAGTGATTCCCTACCCATTTGTTGCAGAGTGGATATTTGGATCATGGCCCGTCTCTCAGAGACCATCTCCACCGTCCTCCTGAGAAGACGAAACCAGCTCACTCTATTAATCATGCAGGAGACTATACCCGTACAGTGTAAAGATTCAATTGCAAAGTAAATGGATTAGAGGAAAGTGAATTGCCTTATTGAGGTATAGAGTATAGACAGGAAACATAGGGAGGGAGAAGCTGGACTGCTGACGGTAAATAGAATCGTTTGGGGAGCGAGGGATTGACCTAAGGAAAATAGTAATGGCAGTTAAAGAAATGAGCATTTGTTAGAATTCTTTGTGAAATGGCCTTCATGTTTTCTTTGAACTCAGTACCCAGGAGAACTCCGTTTAAGCCTGGCTTTGTATTTGGCATACAATGTATTTTGGAGCCTGTGTACAGTTTGTCTGAACACTTGGAGATGCTGATGTCATTTTATGGAATTAAAAAGATATATAATAAGGACAATAATCTCTTAAGTAATCACTCATCTGCTGCATTTGTTGACATGAAAACTAAACACTCGGTCTCTATTTATCTTAATTTGCCCTCATAAATGCATAGATTAATGCATAAACATTCAATTAAATAAATGGAAATTCAATGTTTTTAAATATTATATCATCAATACATTACGGGTAGTAATACATTATGACCGGCAACGAGAATCAAATGAAACCACTGACTGTTGGAAATGAAAATGTCCTCAATGAGTAGGGAATAGTATAGCAGAGAGAGAGACTTTGTACAAAGTATTTTTAGAAATGTGTGCTCATCCATACTTTGTTTGATGAAGAGCTATATAACAATTCACATTTTTTTATAAAAAAATGGTTTTGGTCATGATTTGGTTTTAAAAATTAAATGGCAAAAACATCTCCCTCAACAAAATGGTGACTCTAACCTTGGACATTGGTACTTGCTGAGAAATGTGTCATCTGCACAGCCCTAATGTTAAAATATATAAAAACTGTGGGTTAAGATGAAAGCAAGACTCAATGCTATCATCCCCTCACGCCTATTTTGTGCAGTCTTGTATAAAGTGATGGGTGCTGCTAAAACATGTCATTATGTGTACAAATGATGTTGTTCTGAGTGTACCAGGTTCAGCAACTTGTATCTCCCCACAGTCTATTCCGAAAGAAAATCCCAAACTATTTCCTAAGTCTTGTCGCAACCAACATCACACCCATAATGCAATATGGTATTTTAGAATGCGAGGAAATCTGTTTTATTGGCCAAGTATGTGAACACAAACAAGTTATTTAATGTATTTTTATGATCTCGATTTACTTCCAAATAAATATACATAACAGCAAAGAACCGATACAACTTCTTTGTATACAAGTATGAAATATGTATAATTAAGAAGAACAATAAATAGAAAAGTTGTTTGACTGTTGAACTGATTTCAGTTCATCAGTGACTGCCTGTGGAAAGAAAGTGTTTTCTCATCTGAGTTTTGACATACAGCAAACTATACATATATTACACATGTCACTTGTTAGACATTTTATCCAAAGCGATTTACATACTCAATACTGTGGGCAATCCCCACAGGAGCAATTTGGGGACACAACAACATGCTGACTGCAGTGGGTTGAACCTGTGACCCCCTGATCCGAACACCAGCGCTCTATCCACTGCGCCACACACACATATAACCTATGGAACTGGTCCAAAGGTGTCTACATGATCATAGATTGACATCAAAGTCCTCCTGCTGGACAGTAGTGGTTAAGTCCTTTCAGCTATTCCCCTCGCTTGTTGAATATTTAATTTCAGACAATGAATAATTTACCTCGGGACAACATGGTGGATTTCTCCCTCTCAGAAGTGCTTCCTGGCTGATGGAGGGAAAGGGCGGGTGGAGGATTATTCCAAGAAACCTGCATTTTTATAAAAACTAGGAATTTGTATTCTTATAGCAAACACATTTGAAATGCTCATGCATTGCCTGGTGAAGTTCTCTTCTGTTACTTTGACTTTGTTTTGAAATGTCATGACCTTGCAAGGTTTAAATATTTCACCTTTGACACAGTGATGGAGATTCCACTTAATAACTGAGCTAAAGGAAAGAATTCAGTCCATATGTTGATGAGCATAGGAAATGTGATGCATGTTGGCAGCAGATTGAACTAATGGAGGGAAGGGGGATTTATTCAGCAAGGGGATCTGCTGAGGGAGGGAAACCAGGAAACCATCTTTTATATTGTCTCAGGATTAGATTACAGCCAATGAACACAACTGAGGGATAGACTTGTCTGTTTAAACCGGGCCATTTGGGGAAAAGTAGGAAAACAGGGCAAATATAAATGATAAAGTAACAATAAGGTACAGATCCAAAATAAACACAATGCCAAATGGGATAATGATGATGATAAACCTTGGCTGGTTTAATGGGGATTAGCTAAATGAGATGTATGTACTTTGGTTTTGACATTGCACTAGACCAGGGGTGTCAAACTCAAGGCCCGGGGGCCAAATCCGGCCCGCAACCTCATTTTCTGTGGCCCGCAAGAGCTTGCAAAGAATATAATATGTTTATTTTATGTTTACATGCCGCTTTACAGAAGCATGTTGCCCATAAACTACATATCCCACAATGCATCTTGTTTTGTGACATGCGCACTGAAGAGACTTGCAATTATTTGCCCTAGACTTCTGCTTTCAGACGTAGTTAATTATGAAGTTATTACCCTATCCGATAATAATCCAATGCAGAGGCAATAATGTAATATAATACATTGTTTTATATATATTTATATATAGTCTTAAAGTTACAACCCGCCCTTTGAGTGCAACCCTAATACTAATGTGGCCTGCGATGAAATTGAGTTCGACACCCCTGCACTAGACCATAATATAATATTGACCACGTTTCTAAATTATTAATTTTTACTAGGAATTCAGAAACTATTGCGAGACATTAAATATTTTTGAAAGGATGAAACTACTTGCCAAATCAAACCTCTTAAGGTTTAAACCGTGGATGTTTGGCAACAGGATATGTTTTTTTCAGATACAAGCTGAACATCTTTCTGTCTTTCCAGGGTGGAGAGGTCCACAGATCAGGTCATCAAGCCCATCAACATGGAGGCCTTGTCCAAGTGGGTGGGGAAGATCCCAGCTGACGTGGTGAGGGACATGGCTGTCATCGCCCCCATGCTGTCCAGACTGGGCTACGACCCCCACGCCAACCCTCCCAACTACGGCCGGCCGGACCCCAAGGTCCTGGACAACACCAGAAGGGTGAGTCTGAGCCAGAGTGATCAGTGTTCAGAACTGTATTCTCAGTCAGTGTAAATGATCACTTTTTGAGTTCTTAACACAATAAATAAGGGGTTTTGTAATGAAATCATTTTAGTATATTTGCTTTCAAACTAAGACTTTGGATGAAAAGATCAATACCACTCTCATTTGAATGGTAAATAGGAAGCTACAGCTAGCAGTTGGTCCAAAGGCCCTTCTTGAAGTATAACACCACAACTTGTCTGACTTTCCTTATGGATTAAACTAACACTATAAGATGCATTAATAAGTGAACTTCTGATGTGCTAATAAGCAATCATTTGTTCCTTTGCTTGGAGCCCAGGTAACATGTCCTGCTGTTTTCTAGTTTCTAAGGTAAGCCTATACAACATGCTGCTGGTCGTTGCTTTATATTAAGTGGGCAGGTATGAGGGTATTCATCTTCTCATCAAACTCTCAGTCAAGAAAGAGTTCAAGCATGTTAACCAAAATGCTTGACTATAACTTTAAAAAGGCCTTTCGCTATTTGAATTTTAGCCCATTCACTGCAAATGAAATAAACAAATTATTATATTATTCTAATGGCAATGATCTGTTTATCTATATGAAGAAAGGCAGCCGTCAGTGCTTGACCTAAAAACTCAAGTCAAATAGAATCGTGGATTTGGAAAACGTGACACCCCACCATTCAGTCTGTACTAAGTAGTGTGCTCGCCACAGGTGCATTATGATGCCACACTAAAACAGATGGAAACCAGTGGTTCTCTGGAAAATGGTCAAAAGAAATGCACTTGCAAAGCGAGTGTCAATCGCAGTGGAACACAACGACTAACAACATTAGTTTTTATGTAAGATCCCTAAGGAACATTTGCTCAATTAAAAACCCTTAATATAACACTGTAGTCCCTGCATCCATTCTACATGTATACTGTAAGTTCTGCTGATCCTGTGAAAACAGTACTTTACTATCTTCTGCGGCCAGCCCTAGTGATGCCATCAGAGATTACTGCTTGGGTTGCTTTGGCAGTTACCCCTTTGAGACATGACATCTCTCCATCTAAGATGTTGCTTTGTCCCTGTGACGTAGATGTAGTTTACACGGTCTGTTTGCTCAAAGAGTTTTATAGGAGGCAGGCCTTAGATTGGGAGATTGTCTGCACAGTCTTCTTTGCTGTGGCACTGATGTCTTTGCCAGACGTCAAACCCTTTGCTATTTTTGGAGCAGAATATGTTTTATTAAATCCTTTTCCTCAAGCCGAGCTATCAGGTGACGTGCTCTGCAGCTCCTCTCTTTGGTTGCATACCTAATGTCTGAGCCAGAGGACCCAGTTCTCTGTAGTATTATCCTTCAAGATCTGTAAAGGTTGTGGATTCAAGGTCTTCCTGGTCCTAAGATGCACCATTTCTTCATACATTTTGTGTAAACTGGAAATCCCAATTTTTAAGGTTTAACACAATCAGTTTAGCTGTAAATGGAACTCCCTGTGTTTTGAATTTGGCATTTTTAAGATGTTGAAATATGAATAAGTACCCATTATACTCATTTTGAAACATCGATAAAGCATTAAAAGCAGTGAGAAGAGGAGGACTTCATACCCTCGCTCGACAAATGAGCTGATGATCTAGGATGAGTCAGTAGTTCTCATTAGTTTGAAAATCTCTCTTGAAGATGGGGAAATAGAGAAAATGTGTATTGTTCAGTGTTCTTAACAGTATAGTGATGATGAAGACGGCAACGTGTCGGTTCCTGGACTGTTTCCAGGTTTGACCTCTCCCCTGTTTGACTGCTGGCCGATGCTTTAAGGACAAAGGCTGGAACTCTTTCCTTGTGTCTAAGTATTTTCCTTTGTTTCTACTATTGACCACACCATACAAATAAAGACTAATATTTACATATATTTCAAATAGAACCCGAGTCAGAAATGCGATTATACCAGATTTAACTCCAAAGCTTCCAGACTCCTGGTTTGACCAGACACCTGGAATTCAAACAAAAACAGTTCACTTTTCAACACCTCCAAGTGTTTCCAAGTGATATAAATACAGAGACAGTAATAACATTTCCGTTTTCTTATGAACAAGAAAATAGATCTACTTGTTGATATATTATATTGTTGGCCACATGGATAACGCTTGCAGTCTGGCTAACATTATTGTCCAGAGTAAGAACCAAATAATATAAATAACTAGAACCACTAGATTTCTGTGAGAAAGACAAACTAAAACTGAATCAGAATCGAGATTATTGCTAAGTAGGTTTCCACATACTTGGAATTAGCTTTGGCGTATACGGTGCACTAAAACAGATTCATTAGAAGAATCTTTGAAGCAAAAACTATTATAATATAAAATATATATATACAGTATATTACAATTTACTCTAAGAAACAAAATATGTGTGGTTTATCCGAATTTAAAGTGACGAGGAATGTGCGACAACAGTATTAAATATGAGGAATGGCTCACATGATGTGTGCTAACACCCAATGGTATTAATGAGTAATTCATTATGCTATGTTACTGATTTAGCAAGGTCAGTAGTTATGCCTGATTACTGGATTTTTTAGTCTGATATTAAATGTGACGCAACGTTTGGCCAAATAGTGTAAAATGCTTAATTAGCACATCTTTGATAAATGTTTACTGTAACAATGTTAGTGTTGAGCCAAGACTAGATTAAGAAGATGCTATAGGCCAGGGGTGCCCACACTTTTTTGGCTGGTGAGCTACTTTTGAAATGACCAGCTCACCGAGGTCTACCAACCAAAAATAAAATCCCAAATTGCAAGGGTTGCTGAATAACACGTTTTATTTATACATGGGATAACTACAATAGGGCTGCAACAAACGACTCATTTGATAATCGATTAATGAAATTATTAATCGACTATTCGGACTATTACTGTATGCCTTGCACAGTTTCTCAAACGCTCTTATTTAGCCATCAACTTTTAGATTTAGCTTGAGGTTGTTTTAGGCATGTGGAAACTAACAATGAAGACAATAAAGATGAATACTTGATTAAAAAATACATATATTATTAAATTAACTTAAATTGTTTACAAAATTAACATTGCTTTTTATTTAAATTAAATAAATAATATTTCACATCAAAAGAAACAACAATGTTTTAACAAATCGTATTTAAATAATCTGATGACAGAACTGTAAACAGAATAGCTGAAACTTTAACAAAATAAAGAGTAACTCTGTTACCTCTAATCATTAACCCATGTTAACTCCGTGTGTTGCTGCTAGCATACATAAGACCTGACGTGGAAAAGTTACTCGTGGATGGGGGGGGCTACAGAGCTACTAGAAAGACAGTCGAACCCGGTGCATTCCTCCGTCTGGATGTGGAGCACTTTTGCTAAATGTTTAGACAAATTGCTCGTGTTACCGCCCTTACATGCTAAACACTCTTGGCAACGAGTATTGTCCACCTCAAGACGGGTAACATTTAACCACACCTTGGAGCGCTTCTCTCCGCCATCCCCGCCGTGTGCTGCTGCATGGAGCAGCTGCGTGTGTAGTGGTAGAGATGTAGTCTGGATCGGAAAGATCGAAAATACACCGACCATAGACGCCTTTGTTTGTCTTTTTGCATATTAGAAACGAGTTGGCGACACTAAGACTGCGAGATAATGTTTTTGTAGCAATAATACATGACCTTTCTCTTTCTCAACTCGCTACTCGGAGGGAAGACGTCGCTGTCATATGCCTTGTGAACACTCCGATAATGCCTCTCCACGTTACCTTTCTTTGGCAGAGCGACACTTGCTTTACAAATAAGGCAAATAACCTTTGAATGTGACATCAGAACAAAATATTCTTCCTCCCATTCTGGGTGGAAGTGGTATGTTTGTAGCTTCTTGCTCGGTCCCGCACTCATTTTGTTGTTTGTCTCTTGTTTGTCTCTTTAACTTCATTTGAGTTTTCTCGGCACTTGACTGATTTGGTATCGCTTTGCATTCTGGGTTAACAGACTGGAAAGCGATAGGTCGCTTTTTCTGTCAATCAAGTAAACTCCTGAATTAAGTGGCAGGGAGGCCAAGGGAGGAGGGATCAAAACCTGTCTTGTCTATTTTAACGGAGCTGGATTTTTTTTTTTTATGAATGACTCGTGATCTACCAGCATTGTCGACGTACTGGGCACGTCTGCTAGGCAGTCGTTAGCTTTGCTTTTCTCTCTGACAGACTGCTATTACTGGTACTCATGCAGACAGTTGCATTAAAGACTAGGTCTGTGCTCTTGTCACGGATAGTGTTACAGTCTCTCTAATGCATCCGTGTCATGGCGTAGGTCACGGTAACTGAAGCCACTTTTCACATCAGTGCTTCAGCCATACTGTGTGTGTTTAGTGGTGTGTGTGTGTGTGTGTGTGTGTGTGTGTTTAGTGGTGTGTGCGTTTCTGTGTCACAAAGTCCTCTCTTATCCTGACACGTTTCATGCAGCAGTGATGTTTCAGCAAAGAATTAAGACCATTTCCTGCCATTCCCTCAGGAAATGTCTCACCGGCCACATGGTTTACTAGAAGATTCTCTGTGTGTTGTGTGGTGGATTTTATCTTTGTGGAAAAGTTGACATCTATTCCGATAATTCTTGAAGGGTTTGTCTTTAAACCAGTTTCAGCTATTCTACTTTTCCTAAGCATTTACATTGCTTTTCCGTTCATTTGAGAGGAACCAAGAAGGTCTTTTTTTGCCTTCGGGTAGTTATTGGAAAAATGTGTGCAACCACAAACAGATGGGAACATCTGACTAGGTGGCAGAGTGGCAAATATGTCTTCCCATGCTGTTCATAAGATGTATTCAACCTTAAAACTTTTGTAATACATGTTTGCCTTTTTTTCAAAGTCACCAGTGTGATCATAACTTCCTCTGAACAATATACCTACGTTGTAGTATTTACATCTTATTCATATAGTCAACTTCTGATAACTGTAATAGTGGTGGGTGCATCGCAAAACTAATTTATATCACGAGTTAAAGTATTTTGAAACCAGTTTTTTTTTTTTTTTTCTTTGTCTTCATACCAATTCGTTTTTCTAGATTTTCCATTCAATAACAGAACATGCAGTGTTCACATCATGCACACTTGCATAGACAGTTTCCTAGGCCAACACATATCTGCTCTACTGCTTGTTTAAAATCTTCACACTTTGATACAATTGTGCTACTTCTTAGCCAGTCTTTTCATTGATGGGTCTGTAGACTGGTGTAGCAGAAACTATAGAAAGGCACACCAGTGATTAATGTTAAGCCCGGGGGCGGGGGCTCCCGCAACATCTTGCAAGAAACAGCGTCTGAGGGCTTCTTAACATTTAACAATCTATTAATGTGTCATGCCCACTTAACGGGAAGAAACTCAGCTACCTGAACCATTTTTACCGAAACAAAACACAATTCTAACGCCAAGCCTCTGAATTAGCACTAATCGAAAGAGTGCTCACGCGCTTGGCACATAACTCACGGTAGAAATATGTTATACTTCATCGGATCTGCACAAACAAAATATCATATGAAAGCTGAGATTCCACAAATTCCAATGGTATAAGTATCATCACTGCGCGACTAAAACTCATGGCAGCGAAAGCCAGCAAAGACAACACACAACTTCACTTTACGTGGCCAAAACGGCAAATACGTCTTACTTTTGCTGTTTTCTGATCAAAAGTTGTGTTCAATGGCATTGAAACGCATATACACGCTGCTGAAGGTCAATCCAATGTCTCTGTCACTTTGAAATGATTACTGATCATAACATTTATGTCAATAAGAGTACCTTTCATATATTTCTGCTACTGTATGAGAGCTACGAGAGTGTATGACAGCTTCCGGTTTGGGGGATGCTGGCTGCGCATCACTCTCATTCCTCAATGGTAATGTTTAGATGGATTTAGGAACTTCCCCTCGATTCTATTGGCTCTAACAGTTCAAAACAGAGATATGGCAAATCTACCCAAATGACCCCAGAAGTGGGTTTCTTTTTTCTAAACCTCTCTAAAAAGGTCAAATTTCACTTGTTTTGCATCAATCTTGATACAGGGTATCAATGTTATAGTTTAGATTCCTAAAGCTTTTAGCCTACTATCCCATCATTCAAGGCCGGTTTTCACTGTAAGTCATGTTTTGTTTTTTTGGACGGACACTATAATTTACACTGTTCTACTATGTTCAATCTGAATTTACCTTAAAAGAAATACATCTACAGTATATTGATTCTGACTTTTCTACATCCAACTCACAGATGTATCATTGCTTTGAGAAAAGATTATTAATGTAACCCTTTTAGAAGGTAAGCCAGTCATTTGTTCTGGGCATGTCATTTTCGAGCCTGAGACCTGGAAAACAGGCTCAGGGCTTAACAAGTTAAGGATGTGCCTTTTTTAATAAAGCTCAACCCAGCGTCACAAACATATAAATAAGTTCAGAACTAAACCACTAAGAGGAAATGCGTACGTGTGGCAGGAAAGAGGATGATTGGGGTCAAAAACAGCGTGCAGAGCTGGTACATCTTTAAATGTAACTTTGTAAATCAAGGTTTAATTCAAATAAGTGGAAAACTATACCTAATAGGTTTTTGGTGCGTTTTATATTGTATTTGTGCATTTTTACGGGAGCAATTCGGGGTTGCTGGGGGATCAAACCGCTGGTTGGTATATGCCCATTATCCCCTGAGCCACATCTGCCCCGACACGTCTGAGGAGACTGATAAGGGCAAAACTCAACATTCAACACAGGTTTGTTATCTTACTACCAGGCGGTTCAAAAAAGAATTGAACACATTTAACAGATCATGTCCAGTCCCGTACTGATCTAGTTGTGTATCTGATCAGAGCTTTTTGCATCTGGCTCCATGAATGTTGAGGTTGCAGATACATTACAGACAGCTGTTGTGTTGAAATGCTCCTAAAATTACAATGCCTCATTTTAAGAAAAGTACAAAGTTGCACATTTCACAAAAGTTGGTCTGTTACTTTAAAGGTGAGCCTACATACTGTATGTTACCAATTTTCTATCAAGGCTGCCATATGTCAGTGTGCTGGACTGCTTTCAAATCCTCATGTTTTTCCTGTCATGTTAGCATCATGTTGCGCATGCTAATGCTTTTCAAATGTGCCTGTGGTCCTGTTTACATATTTTGGATGCAGTAAATATCCAGGTCTTCCTCCGCTCTCTGAAATAGTTGACGCTGTCCTCCTCACAATAGGCTTCCCTGTCTAGACGACACCATGTGTGTTTAAGCTCCTCTGATTAGATCGATGCCGTGTACATCTGCACGTTATTACAGCGATTTCCCTGCATCAAGCCCAGCTGCAGGCTCTGTGTTATTGTTTTCATGCTTGTACATCAGATACGGATTTGTAACGAATCTAAAACAGAAAATGCTACACAATTGAATTCATGTCAAAGACTTCCCACTTTTTCAAAACCTTTTGATGCAATTTGACCAAATAAAGCCCTGTTAGTAAGATGGGTCTGTTGTCTTACTCTTCAGTAACATCTTAACAACTAAAACAGTCTTCACATGCGGGCAGCCAGGCACTACACAGAGGTGAAAGGTTAAGTGTGCCGTGGTGGCTGCCTGAAGAATGCATTAAAAGAAGAAGGGGGGGCAGGGCTGTCAAAGAGATGAATTACAGAAGAAAAGCATTGGAAAAATAACAATTATATTCGTGGGCACGGCACAAAGCAGTCGTTTGCTGTTTCAGTGAACTACACAAAACAAGGACAGAAAGTCGTTTAACTTCTTGAGTCCAAAGGCTGCTTTTATTGTTCTTTTAGTCATCAACTTCTGAGAATAATTTTGTTTCCATTAGTATGTTAGAACCCCCTCCCTAATATTCTCTGCTGTATTGCCCAAGACATCTGGAAAGCAGCCCTGAACTAAATCACTGTATGCTGAAGCCACATGTGGAAATGCTCTTCGCTGTCTTGGGTTTTCACCCAGCCCCATCCAAACATTTACCCTCCGTCTCATCTCATCGTCAGCCCTGATTTCACCACAGAATATGCAGCCTGGTTCTCACTGCTTGGTGAATAAATAGTTTGGAAGCAGCCATTGAACCAAATGTTTGTGTTGTGGAGACGGAGGGATCTGGATGATTAATGAAGCTTGACCTGTTGAGAGCAGCCTTATCTCAACGACTGCGGGTCAAAACCAGTCTTAACAGTTATCCTCCAAGCAGTATCAGCCCTGACGTCAAAACAGTCCATCTGTTTTGTATAGATTTAAGAAATAAAGTTTAAAGGTAGTCATTTATAAAGTGGTGCAGTAAAGAGTCCTAATAACCAGAAAATACTTTCTGACCACGTATTGGTAAGAAGCTTGACATGAGGTTATCCCAAGCTTACAAAATGTGTGAATCTCCGAAGCTTCTCTGTTATACAAACGGCGCTTGCTAATTGGTGAGTAAATGAACGCCATCATGCCGACGGACCGTCCTCCTTTAGCGTAATGGTGTCCTGCGCAGCCATATGACTGATAGTTCCTTTTATAGCACTCCATCAGCTTTTATTTCTGCCAATACATTTACATAAACAGTGAACACAACGTGGTGTTCATTAGGGTTATCCTGCTGAAGAAAACGTGCTAAGTATCATGGATGTGTGTTGGCCATAAAGTTTATATCCTGCAATATAGTAATATCCAATGGGGATCTCCCATTGCTTTTTGTCAAGGGACACGAAGTTCCCTGTCGCACGCCAATGCCACGTCATCACTGCACCACTCTTAGACAAGGTGGGGTGGAGACCTAGACCTTGTCAGAAGAAGGTGTGTTT
The DNA here is from genome assembly GCF_902827115.2 of Pseudochaenichthys georgianus. Lineage (NCBI taxonomy): Eukaryota > Metazoa > Chordata > Actinopteri > Perciformes > Channichthyidae > Pseudochaenichthys > Pseudochaenichthys georgianus. The sequence continues at coordinate 9,190,379 of NC_047515.1, forward strand.
TGTTCACGTTAGTTTTATCCGTCTGTCGTCAAGGATCTTTTATTTCTCTACAGTTATATGGTCCCAGCTCTTGGAGTGGGCTCAGGTCATACATTTGATGTTGATCAGTTCTCAGTTTCAAAACTCAATTCACAGAATTTGCACAAATGAAAATGATCAAAGAACAAATTGCTCCGACCCTCCGCTAATGACTTTGTTAAAAAGACCACACCTGAGTTGTGTTCTTTTTGTGGAGGCCTCCCCTCTGACTGCTGGTCAGGAGAGCTGGTTCCAGCTTCTGTACATTCTTGAAGCCGCAATTAATAGCTTTAAAATGGCTTTGCAGTTGTTCCGATCCCTGGTGAGAAATGGATATTGGGATCGATAAGTTCTCACTTTCTCACAGTAACAATGAGTAAGTGGAGAGATGAGAATGAATGTATGTAGAGTTCCTCGTTCAGCGTGTGGTGCTCCGCTCTGCTGCAGAACCTCCCCCTTCATATTGCTGCAAGAACTCTTATTGATGTGCAGGCTTATCGCGTTGTATTGATCCAGGGCTCGCGTCAGTTCTCAGCCGCCGTGAAGCTCTTTGGCTCTTAGACCTCCACAGAGACTCATATTCATAAAACCATCCACTGTACGAGAATGGGAAAGAAAGTGACTAAAATATTTCTTAATGAGGACTGCACATGAAATGTCCAATGATCCATGCCTCTAATTCCTTCAACTCATATTAAGATTGCTTGAAGAGGTTTTTTTATACTAAGAGCAAATATACTTTGATAGCTTACTTTAAGGCTTGGTATATAGAAAACCTTTTTTACATATAAGCTTTCCGATGAGAGGCTTCTCTGAGCGTAGTCATTCTGACGAGGCACGATGAAGTTGTCTTAACCGTCATTTAGCCAACGCACTCTTCTGAATTATCAAGATTCCTTTCCATTTGTTTATTCCCCTAAAATATGTAATCATTGTCTAAAAGCAAGCAGCCATACACAACCTTTCCCTATTGAAACCACATGCTTAAGATTAGGTTAACAATGTTTTAGAGTGGTGCTCAAACGACTCCCAAAATGCTTCAATGACTTGGCATGTACCTCCTCCGGTTCGCTCGTCTCAAAGTCAACGTTTTTTTGCGATTGTGGTTAGACCCTGAAATAAGGTCTCTGGTTAAATCAAGCAAAGATATGGTCGTGTTTAGTTCTCAGAAATAAAATACATCCGTGAATACCCCACTAGGGAATGCTCAAAGCTTCTATGTGTCATAGAAATGGCTGTTGCTAAACTACTAAACATCATCACGCCTTTAGCTTAGCGATGTTGATTCTACCGAGATGTAGTTTGTTTGTAGCCTAGCGTTACTCCTGGCGATTGCATTTATGCAATGGAAATGATCCTGCTGACGAAAACGTAAAAGTATCATAATTGTTTGTTGGCCACAAAGATTTTTACAATATACTGAAATCCAATGGAGAAATCCCATTGCTTTGTGTCTAGGGATCTTGCCTTGCAACTTGCGAGTCAGCCTAAATAAATTGTCATGAGGCACCACTCTGACGGTCAGTACTCTACAGTTTTTGATAATTGGACCTGATTTTAAGGTCAATTCTAGGACTTGTAACAGATTAATTGTGTGTCTGTTGAGTGTATTAGGCCCCCTGGCAAAGATCGACCACAAGGAGATTAGGGAAGGAAAATCATTAAGCGTCCTCTCAAGTTATTGCTCTCTCGAAAACAATCTCCAAACACAGCTGATTGAACATGACTTTGTATTAAGCTTATTACAGCCCCTGGCTCCAGAAGCAGCACACGCACACATTCCAAAGAGTTTCTGTGTGTAGTTCGGAGAAAAGCATTTGGTAACAATATCCCTGGAAACCTCGGGTGGAAGCAGACTGCTGTGCAGCTCTTCTTCTCCCCTGAAGCTCATGGCTCAACACTGGCAGCTTTTCAGATGCACTGGGCCGTTGCCACATTCAAACCCCGGGACTGGGGCTTAGTCACAGGGAGCCCCCGCCATAGTGCTGAGGCTGAGGCACTGCAGGCTTTAGTTTGGCTGCTCCACACTGGGCTGACCTGCTGCTTGTACCAGCATGCACCTTGGCTGACCCCACCGTGCTAAACCCTGCCTCTGGGCTCCTCTGAGGCTCGACCTCACTTTGGTTCCCTTCTCGGAGATGCACTGTGGGTAAGGAGCTCTTATTTGAAAGCAAATATGTGTTGATTAGCAGGAATGTAGCACACCGTGGAAGCGGAAGCCGTGCTCTCTTTATATAAAAAGTGGATTACAAATATTTTGTACCTAAAATAAATAATGGTCATCTCAAGATCATTCAAAAATAGTTGTGATTATACTTTTAGCCGCCTTCGAGCACCCCTACTCAGTGGTTTAAATATTCTGTAAGGCTGTGATAGTGAGATGGAAGGTACAGAAGGTTTTCTGTTTTAATAGAACACTGAATTAAAAAAGGAATATAATTGACAAAAACCGCCTACCGAAAGGTCTACTTATAGTATTAGGGTTATCTGCGGAATTGGATCATCAAACTCGTTGTAGCTAGTGTTGGTAATCTCGTGAAGCTAGCAAGAGAATGGTGCGTTTTGAAAGGATCCAAACCTAAATGTAGCTCAAGCTCAAACATTCACTAAATGTGGCTACACATCGTCAAGTTGGCGACACTGGCAGCCTGTCCCCTCTCCTTCCAAAGCCACTGTCATAATGCACTTTTAAACTGGCTGCTGTCAGTTCTCACAGAGACTCCGTTAGCACAGTCAGAGGTTTTTATAAGAAATGTTGCTGCATGTGATAGTTCAACATTCAAGATTCTTGTGACCTCCTCCTGGAGAATATTTACCCACAGATGGGGTTTCATGCTCTGAAGAGTGAAGCCACCATTTATACGTTATAATTGGAGAAAGTTGGCACGTTTTTTGCAACTGAAGAAGAAAAACTAGACTTTAGTTTTCCCTTGAAACTCAAATCACTTTTATTTAATTGTTCACAAAAGAATATGAACTTTTGAGCCAATTCAAAATGTTGTAATTTATCTTGCTCATTAAAGGCTATCAAAGACGATATTGACAACAGATGTAAACGCTTATATTCATGAAGACTGTGTTTGAGTGCTCTAACAAAAAAATGCAAGGTCCCCTTAACGGCATTTCCCAAGTCAATGATGAACTTCCCCCAATTAGCAGATCAAGGACATAATGTGGATTTCTACATTTTGATTGCATTGCATTCTAAACCGTACCGTGTAGACTGTAGACATAGTTCCCATCTCAGTTATTAAAACTGTTGGGGAAATATTTTCCTAGGTCCACACCTCTGACCCAGTTTATCAGTCTGACCCGACCTCACCGAGCGCAGGCCCGAGACCTCACCGAGCGCAGGCCCGAGACCTCACCGAGCGCAGGCCCGAGACCTCACCGAGCGCAGGCCCGAGACCTCACCGAGCGCAGGCCCGGGACCTCACCGAGCGCAGGCCCGGGACCTCACCGAGCGCAGGCCCGGGACCTCACCGAGCGCAGGCCCGGGACCTCACCGAGCGCAGGCCCGGGACCTCACCGAGCGCAGGCCCGGGACCTCACCGAGCGCAGGCCCGGGACCTCACCGAGCGCAGGCCCGAGACCTCACCGAGCGCAGGCCCGAGACCTCACTGAGCACAGGCCCGAGACGCGCAGGCCCGAGACCTCACTGAGCACAGGCCCGGGACCTCACCGAGCGCAGGCCCGAGACCTCACCGAGCGCAGGCCCGAGACCTCACCGAGCGCAGGCCCGGGACCTCACCGAGCGCAGGCCCGAGACCTCACCGAGCGCAGGCCCGAGACCTCACTGAGCACAGGCCCGAGACGCGCAGGCCCGAGACCTCACTGAGCACAGGCCCGGGACCTCACCGAGCGCAGGCCCGGGACCTCACTGAGCACAGGCCCGGGACCTCACCGAGCACAGGCCCGGGACCTCACCGAGCACAGGCCCGAGACCTCACTGAGCACAGGCCCGAGACCTCACTGAGCACAGGCCCGAGACCTCACCGAGCGCAGGCCTGAGACGGCTCTCAGTGTTTGTCTCCATATTCCTGCCTGCTGGCGTCAGCTGATAGAGGTGGTATAGTGCTTTGCCTGTTTTATCTTTTTATGCAGCATGTTGATTATTCTCTCAGAACCAGCCAAGTCCATGGGTCTTCAGGGGGTAGAGTTCTTCAGAATTGGTTTGGCATCCGCTGTGTCACCTCATGGCAGCAGCACATGTTTGGTCAGTTCTCCAACTCCATAATAAACCATCAGTGTTGGCCATCAAGCTCCAGCTCTCCCCGTGTCTCTGAGGTTCGTCTCCATGGCTTCAGAAGTGGTGACGACCTATAACTGTGGAAAGTCACTTTTAGCATTTTGATGAGCAGCCATGTGCGACTGACGGACACCTTCATATGAGTGTAAAAGAGGTCAGCGTGTGTTCATTGGACCGTGGGATCATGACAGGAAGGCAGCACGGCATCCCCTCGGTCAGACAGATGATTGGCAGGCAGCGGCCCTCTGATCTGTGTTGTCTGCCTCAATCAAAGAGGCTGTGACTATCCCTCCTTTTGTTAAGCGGATCCTTCACGGGTCACAGCCCTGGAGGGGGGGCTCTGTTGGACAGGAGGGGGCCGGCTTCATGTTACTGCAGAGATCCAACATGTAGCCATGGAGTCTGGGCCTTCTCAGAGGTCGCCCTTCACCTCTCTGTCCTCTGAAGATCAATGTGTCCTTCAGAGGACAGACAGCTCACCACTTAGATTGTTTTTGTCCAACCAGAGGGCATTCTCCTCCTCTCCTCCCCCTCTCCTCCACTCCTCTCCTCTCCTCCCCCTCTCCTCTCCTCTCCTCTCCTCCCCCTCTCCTCCACTCCTCTCCTCCCCCTCCTCTCTGTGGGAGCAGAAGGTTGGACGGCCTCTCAGCAGTCTGGCCCGGAGCCTCCCCGCTGAGGAGGGCAAGCTGCAAAATGGCTCCCGGCAGGAAATCGGTAACATGCGCTCGCCTCCCTGTCTCTGGTGTTGGAAATAATTTGAGATTAAGTTGATTTTCTGGCGCTGAGTTCACTCCAGGCAAGCACGCAAGCATGCATGAAGTCACGCAGGGGGATTAAGGAATAGGTTTTTGGGAAAGTGTAATCTTCTGAGCTGTAGAGGGGGGCACAAGACTTCTGATCCAGTCCTCCCACACTGCGGAGGTCCAGCTCGGATCTAGCATCATTATCTGATCCAATAGCATTTGATATGTTGGGTGTAGCAGCGCTGCTATGTGAACCATCAAAAGGACGAAAACATTTTTAATTATGAGATAAAAATGGGCACATAGAAATTCCGTCTTTTAATAGTTCAGTCATTCGTTGCCCTTGTTTACTGCCTGTGGTTGCCTGCGGTTGTTGTGATGTTGCCGTTGTTTGGAGTGCGGCTGAGGTTAGTGGTGGTGACAGAGAGGGGAAGTCAGAGCAACAGAAACACTGCAAAAAGCAACGAGAAACCGCAACACTAAACACAAGCAGGCAAAACCAGTTTCTATATTTATATATAACACACATACTGCACAGCATGCTTTAATACCACACATTATGTAAGGCTACATGGAAGTTGATACAACATATTAAACGTAATGGTACGGTCTGATGGCTGAGCTTTCTGCTACCAACGGCTGACAACAACATCACTTAAAATGGCGGCAGCACTGATCCATGTTTCTGTAACGGTCTGCTCACATGTTCTGTTCCATCAACCAGTCTTTAAACACTGCCAGAGTACTGTCTTCCCGTTAGTGTTCACTTCCTGTCCGTCTTCTTCTTCTGCTGCTGCTGCTGCTGCTGTCGCTGTCCTCCAGCTCGTTGTCTTTAACCTCTTTGCGTCTCTTGCACTTTTTTGCCGTCTTCTCTTTTTCAGGACAGTCTATCCATCATGAATCCAAAGTTTCCCGCTCTCCACAAATATAGAAATAGATATTCAAAATGGTGGTGTTTTCATGGATCATATTTTTGTGGCCACTACTTAGTTGAAATTCACCGGACTTCTTGCCGGATGGATATGACTGCATAGGATCCCTTAATCAAAACATCTGTCTGCTCTTTGTCCAAACCACACTGACCAATCAGAATCGAGTTTTCAACTTAGCCATGTCGAATAATGAAAGGCAAACCGGTGGTTGCAAACAGCTGAATAAATAACATGCGTGATAGGAGGGGATGTAGTGAGCCGTCTCTCTGCTGCCGTCTCCTCATGTCTTTATCTGCGAGTCCTTTGATATCCAGCTTCCATCCGTCATCCCGCTGCCGTTCCTCCCAGTCTCCCCCCCCCCCCCACATTCTTCTCTATCCCCGGCTGACAGAACGACCTCATGCTACTGCGTTGTTTTAATTCAACGCGCAGGAGGTGACTTCCTGTGTAGATGTTATGAGTCGTGGATTGAGACGGGAGTAGTGGTGTGTGTCGCTGAGAGGAATCTCCTAACTCTGGAACACACACAGAAAATGCTCATCAGTAACCGTGGTGATCCAGACGATGCATTCAAGCACATTCAGTACATTTGTGGAGCTCTAAACCTGGTCCTTGTTTTCCCAGGTCTTTAAGGGTGAATTTCAGCTACCAGATTTCCTAAAAGAACAATCACAGGTACAGTAACATTTCTGCCTGTTTAGCTTTTCTATCATTGTTTGTACACACAAATCCACTCTTTCTTTTTAGGGTCTGATTTGAGTTGAACCATCTGCAGCTCAGTGGAAGCTCTCCTTTCAGATCTCCATCTGCTCACATTTACTCATCTCTTGAGTTCCTTGTCACTAAACGCAGCTTGTTGTCCGCCTCATGATTGTCTCCATGCTTTTGGTCTGTTGTGGTTCTTTAGTTTGTTAGTCTCTTGATGTTGCTTTGTTGTGTCTGGGTCTGCAGAGCACTGGTGCCCTCCTCTGGTTGTCACAGCAACCTACATCTTTTTGTCTTCATGCTGTAGGAACTCACTTCAGAAGAGTCTGTCTGCTTTGTTAATAATGACGTTCTTTTCACACAATCAGCACTCTTTTTTCTTTGACTCATGGGGAAAGGACATGCACATGTGAAGTCAGTGAGTCAGCTGACTGAGGAGAATCTTCTTGGAGTTTTCAATTCTGGTATTTCCTGATCTCTCACTCTCGGAGTGTAACCTGTGTGTGCGTCGTCTCCTCTCTGTTCCTCCATCCAGATTCAGAAGTCTGCAGTGAGACCCAAGCCCAGTTAGGAGCAGCAGGGCGCCTCACCACACACAGGTACGCAAGATGCTGCTCTCTACTCCATTACATTCATCTGTTACTTTCACTTTGAAGACATAATCACAACTTGCAGGAAATCAAACATTTGAATGCTTCGCAGATTTCTTTTTTACAGTTTCAGATGAAATGAGGCTACACCAAAATACAAATCTATACTATTTGAAGAATAAGTTTCCAGTGGTGGCTGTGTAGGATTATTTTAGGCGTATGTGATCAAAACATTTCCAATGACTCCAGAGCTGTGTAAAGTCTAAATGTATTGAAAACAAACATGTAGTTTTATGTGTATTTCTTTGAGTTTTAACCTAAAAAAAACAAATGTTCATTGTGGTCAAAATGCTGCTTCCTCTCCTGCTCAACGCACATTGTATTGGCATGGTAGCAATCGAATGAAACTGACTCATATACTCGCAAAAAAAGAGTTGATTTATTCATAAAATGTCCAACACATTTAATTGATGAATCACACTTAATGAATCATTATTTAGTTCCATCATTTTCAATGATGACAGCTTATTAAAAAAAAGTATCAACTGTTCAGCCTCAGATGTTATGTATAAAACACACACGCATCATTCAAACGTTCTCTACCTTAACCTCACTTCCTGAACTTGTAACACTTGACACCATGTGTTCACAGGATCGTGACCCATAGTAGAGTAGGTAGTTCTGCCTGCTCAGACCTCCTCAGGGTCCACAGACACTGCTGCTCTAACATGTCGGCCACCATTTCATCCACCACTGCCAGAACAAATGGCATGTAGTAACTTTGTAAGAATATTCAATGGTATTCATATTTCATCCCATTATTTTTCCGTCCATTGACTATTGTGACATCAATTCATATTTAGTCTGAAATAAACTCAGTAACCAGTAAACATGCAGAATGTTCCAGAGCCTGAGAGGAAATCTTGAAACGACCAGTCAACAATTATCTAACTTTAGGTGATAAGATCTATTGCCCCGTCTCGTCTGTACACTGAATATATACTGTACATGCTAACATTACCCCGCCAAGATATAGCCCCCACATAAACCCCCCCTCAAACAGGGAGTTGTTGTTTTCATGCTTTGTTTTTATACGGATAAACATATGTATTTATCTGTTGGGGGTATTTTAGAACCATTTCAGCCAGGCTATATGTGTCCTTTCTTTATGCTAACCTGAGCTAACCCACTACTAGCTCTGCCATCTTAACAAGCGGTATAGACCTTCTCTTCTAACTCTCAGCAATAAAGTGGATAAGGGTATTTCCTTTCATGTCGAGTTGGGAGTGGTAAGTTGGTGAAACCCAAACTAATAAAGTTTACAGGCCGCTGATTAATCTCTGACTGAGTCGTAAAACTGCTTTTAATTAAAACAATGCATTGTGATGTTTCTAACAGGACCAGAGGAGCGGTTGGAGAGAGAATCATGGCCATCGTCTCACCCGCCCCCCTCCATGTGTGTTGGGCCTCGGTCACATGACCTCAGCGGAGTCTACGGAGAACTCTTGGCCTTCGATGTTGTACTGTACAGAAAATAATACTAATACTTCTCACAGCCACAGAATGTCTGCTGATTGTTCTTTTTCGTGTCACATCACGCTCATCGATTTTTAGAAATTATTTCTGGCTATTTAGACAAATTCTGTGATTCTGTTGTAAGAAAATGCAGTGAACCGAGATCGCAAGAAGCATTTATGAATGAAAAAGTTAGCTTTTGGAAGATGCAATACCTATTTTAATGTTGCTTTTTTTCATGCCTTTGTATTGTGCAATGCCATGGGTACTGATCGGTATCAACCATGATAAACATTGTTGTTTTTGTTTTTAAACCTGGTGTCAGTCTGGTTATTTTTGGTTGAATGGTGACACAAGATGCTAACTTGTTAGTTTTCTATTTGGTGTTAGACAGCTAGTGGGCTTTAAGAGCTTTGTTTGGACTGATGAGACCAGTGAAACACTTCTCCCTAAATTGCTTCTGTGGGCATTGTCTACAGGATTCAATGTATTGTATATGTAATTTCATGTAATGTAAAGCGCTTTGATTACTTAGAAAAGTGCTCAAATAAATACCACTAATTATTATTTTAAAGAGGTCAGGAGAATTGCTGAGCTGGTGGATGGAGGGAACTTCGGGATTTTGGCAAAAACATATACAATACACCCTTAAAGGCATAATAGGGCTAATTGAACATATACATTTTGATGACCTTCCTAAGAACAGTTTGTTCTGTTCTTAACGGGATCAATTAATAATAATAATAACTTGAATTTATATAGCGCCTTTCACAACCTCAAGGTCGCTTTACAAAGAAACCTACAAGGACAAGACATAAAAATAAAAAAAAACCCATAAACATAAAACAGGGGGCAGAAGTGTAAGTGGGGGGGGGGGGAAGGAGTGAGTTATTGTTGGAAGGCGATGTTGAACAGATGAGTTTTAAGGGTTGATTTGAAAATGTTGAGAGAAGGGGCGTTGCGGATTTCTGCAGGGAGGGAGTTCCAGAGGGTGGGGGCAGCGACACTGAAGGCACGGTCCCCGAAGGTGCGGAGGCGGGAATGGAGAGCAGGCCGGAGTCTGAGGATCGAAGGGTGCGGGACGGGATGTATGGGTGGAGGAGATCTGTGAGGTACTGCGGGGAGAGGGCATGGAGGGATTTGTAGGTGAGGAGGAAGAGTTTGTAGGTGATGCAGGACTTGACCTGCGGTCCTGTGCCCTGGATCGCGAGTCGTGGCTGGATATCCTCGTGGATTCATCTTCCTATTATACACACGTGCATTTCCAAACATTTGGTCTACCTATGTTGCAAATGTATTATTTTGTCAATTTACACACGGCATCTATTGCACGTCTGTCCGTCCTGGGAGAGGGATCCCTCCTCTCTTGCTCTCCCTGAGGTTTCTCCCATGTTCCCTTTAAACTGTGGGTTTTCTTCGGAAGTTTTTCCTTGTACGATGTGAGGGTCTTAGGACAGAGGGTGTCGTATTGTCATACTGATATTCTGTACACACTGTGAAGACCACTGAGATAAATGTAACATTTGTGATATTGGGCTATATAAATAAACATTGATTAATTGATTGACCGGGAGTCAGTGGAGGTTGAATAGAGTGGGGGTGATGTGCTCCCAGGGCTCGGTGCGTGTGAGAACCCTGGCAGCTGGGTTCTGTATGTACTGGAGCCTGTTCAGGATTTTGCTGGGAACCCCGGACAGGCGTCCGTTACAATAGTCCAGGCGTGAGGTAATGAAACAATGTATCAGCTTCTCAGCAACAGAGTCGGACAGTGATGGCCGGAGTCTTGAAATATTTCTGAGGTGGAAGAAGGCTGATTTTGAAACGGATTTGATGTGGTTTTGAAATGAGAGGGTTGAATCCAAGACAACACCAAGGTTGCGGACCTGAGGGGATGGGGAGATGATGGAACCGTCGATGTTGAGGAGCAGATCTCCAACCTTCCCGAGCAATGCCTTGGGGGCCACAACCATGAGCTCAGTTTTATCACGGTTTAGTTTGAGTAGGTTGGTGGTCATCCAGGTTTTAATTTCGTGTAGGCAGTTGATTAGTGACTGAGGGGGAGATGGGCAGAAGGTTTTGTGCTGATGTACAGTTGGGTGTCGTCGGCATAGGAGTGGAAACGGAGACCATGGCTGCGGATGATATCACCAATCGGAAGGATGTATATTGTGAATAGAAGGGGACCCAGCACAGAGCCTTGGGGGACTCCATGGTTGACAGAGGGAGCTGCAGCCAGCATGTGTGGCAAACTGTGTCCGGTCCGAGAGGTATGAGTGGAAGAAGGAGAGGGCTGAGTCAGTGAGGCCAAGGAGTTCAGACAGGCGGGTGAGGAGGATATTATGGGAGATGGTGTCAAAGGCTGCAGAGAGGTCAAGGAGAATTAGTGTAGTGATGGAGCCTGAGTCAGCTGCGATGAGGAGGTGCAGCATCTGATATTTAAGAAGTGTGTTACATTTGAAATGGCAGAAAGTCTTGTTGCAATTTCCAGATATTAAAAGAGGTCCCTTGAGTTTCTCTGGTAATTATCAATAGTAGCAGTTACGTGAATACTGTTCAAACAATACTTGTGTTTGTGTTTTATATTGATTTCTCTGTTTTATCCTTTCATAAAGGTGAGGACTGAAATGGCTCTAAACAGGGTTGTATTGCCCTGTGGGGGAGGTGTAGGCATGCATGACAGGGTGCTAGGTGGGGGAAGAGTATATTCTGCTTAAGATCTCTAGCATGTCATGTTTCAGGGAAGTCTACATATCTTGAATAGTATATGTGTGGGTTTAATTACTTTGTATTCTGTGTAACCAGAAGTTGGAGATATGAGAGATGAAATATTTGTGTTATCTTAAATATCCTTTAAGACACATCTGAGGTCTCTGGAATGTGGGGGGGTGTGTGTGTGTGGAGGTTGAGTAAACTCCACCCCTTCCTGTTTCTGTTGGTATTTGAGAGCCATGCATCTTTTTGTTCTCTCTCTCTTCTCGCGCCGCCCGGACCGGAAGGTCGTGGCAACCCGTGAACAAGGGCCAGGAGTAGGCATACTCCTGACATTACGCATATGATATGATATGGCTTTGTATGGTAATGTGTTGATTGTATTGCATTGTTATATTACCATTAAAATAGATTATTGTTTTAACGGATACTTGTATGTTCTGGATTCCTTCCTGTTTGATAACCAGCTTGTTAGGGACGTGCGGAGATTTGGAAAGCGGACCAGTTGTCCCTCAAAATCTCTATCAGAGGTCATTGGTGTTTTTGATCAGGGTGCTGTGGTGGGTCCGGTAGGCAGATTGAAAGGGTTCATAGAGCTCATGGTTGGACATGTGATGGTGGAGTTGGTCGGCGACTGCTCTTTCCAAGATTTTACTAAGACAGGGAAGGTTGGAGATTGGCCGGTATTTGTTGAGGTCAGTTGGGTCAAGTCCGGGTTTCTTCAGAATGGGGGTGACTGAGGCGGTTTTGAAGGTTGTCGGGTAGATGCCAGTTAGCAGGGAGGAGTTAATGATGTCCACGATGGTGGGCAGAACAGTGTGTAATGTTGCCTTTACTAGGACAGTGGGCATGGGGTCCAGAGAGCAGGTGGAGGGCTTGGCCTTAGAGACCAGCTTAGCCACCTGGACAGCATCCACAGGGGCGAAAGCAGAGAGGTGGCAGTATGAGGAGCGTGCAGTTGGAGCAGCGGCGCTTGGAGTACGAGCTGTGTGAGGAGCAGGGGGGGCAGGTGCGCTAAGCTGCAAGTGGATGGAATTCACTTTGGCCTGGAAGAAATCCAGGAAGTCCGAGCAGAGGTCACGAGCACCAGGAGGTTGTGGGCAGCAATTCTAATCAAAGAAGGAACAGAGCAGCCCACTAATGAACAAACTCTTATTTAATAATACATTACATTCAAGGCAAATGATACATCCTTACCAATACATACTCAGCAATGCAATCATTGGCTCTCTAAATAAATAGAAATTTGAAGTCAGTGCACAACATTGAAAAATAACACTTAACAGTCAACGTGTAACACAGCCTGCACACATTCCACATCCCAGAATACACCTCCAGCTAGTGCTGCTAAAACCAACATAAAAAATAGATCTCAAAATAAGTTATATATATATATATATGTTCTCACTGTCTTCATATAAATATCGGGCTTTCAGGTCGTATTTACAGCAACGTAGACTCTGATGGGTTTCTTCAAACGACAGAAGTTACACAGTAGATAAAGAATCACCATTTCAAAATATTATACACACATAGTAAACAGTCAGTCTTCAAGATGCAGTATGAAATTGCACATTGTCGTCATGCCACAGAGGGGGCTGCTTCAAGGCTTTGGTACACAATGTCCTGATTGGAAGAAAAAGCTCTGCTACGGGCCCCAGGTCCCCCGAGAGACCCTCCTCCGTCAGGGTGCAGTGGGGGGGAGCAGCAAGATACAGCCACCCCCCCCGCCTGTTTCCTGGGATCAAACTAGCGAATCAGAGAGCTGGATCACTACAGTACACTTGAGGATTGGGGAAGACTCTTGGCACTTGGATCACAGGTGCAGGTCCGAGCTGGATGACCAATCGTATGCAGCCGTGTTGGACATTTTAAGGAGGCGAGGAGATAAAGGGTCACATGACAAAGGGGGATTGGAAACCGTATCAAAAATGTCCCTTCAGATACAAACATGAGCGTACTCTGTGCTGTCACTGCGAAGACAAACCTGATCCTGATCCACTGAACACTAGAGGGCGTTTGGCATTAAAAGCAGCTTCTTTAAATACACACGTTTTTTATTTAGACCAACCCAGCCCAGGTATGTTTTATTTCCAGAGGCTGGAGGAGAATCAGGTTCCACACGGACAATTGCAACCACTTTTCCTGACAGTGAGCATCCTTTACACCGAGTCACTCTAAGGACAACTGGGAATATTTTATTGTTTTATTGTTTACTGTCTTCAAATCCCATGGAAAGACCCAAACCAACAATAAATGTTTCCAACTAACATGTGTCTGTGGCTTTGCATCACTATATGTGTCGTAGAGCTTCAATGCCGAACAAAAACTCATCACATTTCCAGCAATTAAAAGTTTAAAAATGAGGGGAATACCTGCTGCCGTAAATATTAAGTACAGGATCAAATACATATACATCTGCCACTCAAAATACTTTTGTTTGGGTATTGGTTAAAAAAAGAAAAGAAAATGAAACTATATTTGGAGAGCCCGTTTTAAAGATGAATGTCCTCAGTGGGAACCAATGGGAATGAGGCTGAGGCTACAGTGAGTTGGAAATGCTTGGACTCTTCATGGGTTTTGATGACTAATTATAAAGTCATCTAAATCTAGAATAATGCCAGGCTTTTTCCTAAAAGAATAGACAACTATAGACAGTTCATATAATCATGTAATGTGTAATTAGCCTTAGCATCCCTAGTGGGGAAAGCCATGTAACTACAAAACAGAGTCGCACCACTTTTATATCAAAGTATGGAGGACGACGTGTGCTTTGCTGTTGTGCTCTGCTGCCACGTCACTCAGAACAAGGACTACCCGCTCACTGCCATGCTCAGGAAAGTTGACTGCAATTTATCCCAGAATTCTCCACAGTTGGCCGCTTGTGGCGCCTCCGGCCCCTGAATAACTTAGGGAGGCTTTCACAGGCACCAGGAAGGAAATCCTCACAAAAAAGTGCAACTAAGTACCTTGGGCTGTTACTGATAAAGGCAACATTTGTGTGAGAATGAACTCTTGGACAAAAAGCAAAAAGAGGGGGTAAACACACACACATGCTTATAGTAGAAAGCACTCATGAAAAGGTGGTTGGCACAGTCCATTTGGTCACTAATGAAAACTTCTTCTTGGCTAAGTCTTCTGCTCCTCGGACAATGTTGTTTGTAAATCCCGCCCCCTGTCAACCACTCAGAACGCTAAAGCATCCTGACAAGCATCCAACATGTTCTGGTTCACTCTAGAAAAACTGCAGTATTGATAGAGCCAATGCTGTCTGGAAGTGTGTGTGTGTGTGTGTGCATTCATGCACGCACACAAGCTCTGTAGCACTGGGGAGACTCAAGGATGTGTTCACAGTGTGATCAAACTCACAAGCATGCAGACAAATCCACATGTCTGAACGGACACCGAGGGCATTCCATGTGAAGGTGAATGTAAACAGTTGAAGCTCCAGAGCCAGGCTGTTGCTGCGGCGCTCTGCCCCATTCCCAGGGCCTTCAGCTGGGCAGGAGGGAGGCCTGGACCCCCCGGCCCTGCTCTGGATAGGGGAAGGCCTGGAAACACTGTCTCTCTGGGGGAGGAGAGGGAGAGTGTCCCCCCCCCCCCTCTGAATCCTCACAGTCCTCTACAGTCACTTGTTGTCCATCAGAGACTGGACTCTGTGCACCAGCTCCCGCGCTACCTTCAGGATATGTTGGACATCATGACGCTCAGCCATCTCTGTGGATCAGACACACAGTTAGAGGGGGAACTTTAGAATATAGAAATAAATAGATTTCACATCACCTGCAGAACAAACACTGCTTCCATAAGATCGCAGGCTTTTCGCCCCACCATCGTCTGAGGTTGTTAGGAACAAGTACAACTACAGTATAACACTTCTGCATTCAGATTGTTGTTTGACGTTGATATTTATAACCCAATTTGTTCGAAGCACGCAGGTGCCTTTGGAATGATAATACTAATGCGTATGTGGGTATCCATTACTTTTAAGTATTTCAACCATTTATCCATAAGTTAATGCTAAGAATTTAAATTATTTATTTTAGCTAACTTCCAACCATTTATCAATTACATTCAGGTCGACTAACTATTTAAACAATGTACGTATATATAATATTTAGCTAATTATTCAACCTTTTATCCATTATCTTCAAGCTACTTGAAGAATTGGTGTTTTACTTGTAGCTAACCATTTTATCCATTCTTTTTAGCTAACTCTTTAAAGCATTTATCAAAAACTTTAAGCTAACTATGTTACCAATTCATCCATTACTTTAGACTGATTGTTCAACCATCTATCCATTACTTTAGAGTCTAAAGTAATGGATAAATGGTTGAACAATCAGTCAGACTGATTATTCAACCATTTATCCACTTTTAGCTATATCTCAACCATTTATTACATTTATTATAGCAAACGTTTTGAACAATTGGTTCATCAAGTTAGCCATTTAGCCATCACTTTTAGCCAACTACTTCATCAATGTGTCTAATACATTTAGCTTACCACTTTACCCATCATTCTTTTGGCTAACTCTTTTAAACCTTAATCAAATACTTTAAGGTAACTACTTTTACAATGTATTGATTATTTTAGCTCACCATTTTAACCAGTTCTTAGCTAACTATCCCAACAATCTGCCCATTACCTTTAGCTAACCATTTAGCCATCACTTTTAGCTAGCTAATTTAACATTTTTAGCTAGCTATTTAAAAAAAAAGTTTTTTAGCCAAAAATGTAACTAATATCTAATATTACCTTTGGTCAACTAATACAATCATTTATCCCTAACTTTATTATGAATGATATATCTCTAGTGTGAGATGTGTGGTAGTGTTTATAGGTGAGGTGTACTACTTCATTTCCAAATGAGCGTTTTATGTAAACATCTGAAACATTGATGTATCTGAATCTTTAATATTTCAACACACTGGGGTAAAAGCGCTTAATCCTTTCCGGAATGATAGAATACTCAAATGTTCGACCCTACACAAACAGTTGTGTTAAAACATCACCCAGATTTCTCCACAGAATATAACTGGTGAGAGCCAAATGTCTGATGGCAGCCACGTCAGGATAGTGAGAAATAAGATCAACACTATTAACTACACACTTAACTTACCATTGAAGAACTTAATGATGTCAGTGAAGTCCATGTTGTTGTCCCTGATGATCTCACGGTACACTGTGACCAGGGCCAAGGCCAGAAAGAGGACGAAGTGCTGCGAGGAAATCCTGGAAGCCACCCAGATCACCTCCCACACAGCAAACACATCCTCGTACAGGAGCTCTGGGCGGGGGGGAATGGATTTATTGATTAATGTTAATTACGACTTAGTCCAATGGTAACAGAATCAGCAACAAATAAAACATGCACTGCTACTGATAAAGGCATTAAGCGATCTCACGACCTCAACTGGATGAATACATGTTATCTCTTTTTTTTGCTGCCAAGCAATGATTTTCTCCCGCCCAATGGGGGGCTGTTACTAAAGTAACCGTAGCAATACAGCATTACATAAATACTCTGTTACACATAAAAGGTATGCACATGTGTACTTAAAGGCCCTGTCACACTGTCCCGAAGTTGACACCCGATGGACACACGAATATGGAATTGTGAATTTCGCACGAAGATGGCCCCGAACCACACACGAAGGCAACATTTACATTACATTTCAGACATACAACTGCAACGAAAGTACCAAAAACAATTATGTTACAGTACTATGATACTGTACTGATATTTTCAGACTTTGTTCTTTACTTTCTCCGTCTTTATATATAGAAAATATTACGTTTTCTCCGTAATGTTGTTTCCATAGCAACAACAACTTCCTGTCAACTCTCCTTCAAAATAATATATTATATCCTTTTTAGTTTCACAGAACACAAATTGGGTTATTTACATAATATGTTTACATGATTTTGTTGTGCAATAAAACAACCCGATGGACACACGATAAAGGAAATGTTCAAATGCGGCTGTGATCGTGGCAACATCGGGCCGTTCGTGAGGGCATCTTAAGCCATCGTATGACCGCCGGTGGAGTTTCTCAGGCTCCGGCAGCAACTTCGTGAGCGGAGGCAAAATCTTTGGCATGCCAAAAAATTGCCGAAGGACCTTGAGAAGGTTCATTTTCGTGTTGAATTCGTGTGTCAA
Source organism: Pseudochaenichthys georgianus (assembly GCF_902827115.2). Classification (NCBI taxonomy): domain Eukaryota; kingdom Metazoa; phylum Chordata; class Actinopteri; order Perciformes; family Channichthyidae; genus Pseudochaenichthys; species Pseudochaenichthys georgianus. The sequence goes on from NC_047515.1 coordinate 9,208,004, forward strand.
TGTTGCCCTTCGTAAGGCCATCGTGAGGGCATCGTGTTATCATCGGTGCCCTCACGAAGTTGCCGCTCACGAAGTTGCCGCTCACGAAGTTGCCGCTCACGAAGTTGCTGCCGGAGCCTGAGAAACTCCACCGGCGGTCATACGATGGCTTAGATGCCCTCACGAATGGCCCGATGTTGCTACGATCACAGCCGAATTTGAACATTTCCTTTATCGTGTGTCCATCGGGTGTCCATTTCGGGACAGTGTGACAGGGGCTTAAGTAAAAGTACAAAAGTCATCAAATCTAAATATTTAGGTGCAAAAAATAGATCATACTGTGCAGGTTATGCCTTCCAGCTGTGAAGAGGTTGTCAGCATCTAAGGACGAATCATGGCCCTTCATATCTTTCTATAACCATTATCAATTATGAAATTATCAAATGTTTTCATATATAAAGGTCATTTTAAAAAGGTCATTTTTGGCTTTTATTCAAGAGAGTAAAAGGTTAAGAAACAAGCGCTGGATATTCAAAACTATATGACACTTTTTCTGTTTCTGTAATGTATTCTCCAGATATAGGCTGTAGACATATAAGATGTGGTAAAAGGTGTAATGTTTCTGCTATGAGGTCAAAATGACAATAAACAGATTTGTATCACTGTCAATCTTTCACATATGTTTAATATATTACTATAGCACAATATTTTGCTCAGAGGTGTAGGGAAGTTAAAGCATAAAGAACACATGTAAAGAACCTCAGAATTGGACTCAAGCATTGAGACAAATGTGTCATTTGTAATATATGGCTACATAAATAACATTTGATTGATAAACGTGAAGTATTGGTTACGTTCCACTGCTCCTGCCAGCCAGAGCATTGCCCACAGGTGTGCCCCCCCCTCTGTGTCAACGCCTACACAAACACTGTGAAGTGCAGTACGACGGGCACGTGAACACCTGCCGCTTCCCCTCTGAAACACTGCTAACTGTGTGAGTGTGATCTGCCGTGTGACCCCCCCGAGGCTCAACATGAGAGTGAGGCTGAAGGATGTGACGGTCACCTCTCTTGAAGTCCAGCAGGAACCAGCGGTAACAGAAGTAGAAGTGAGTGTAATCTCCGTTCTGCTGCATCAGTTCAAACAGCTCCGAGTCCAGGATCTGACATCAGAGTGAGAGCACAGAGGGCGTCAGAGGGACTGAGTGGAGGTGACACACTCCGTCTCACACACTCTCAAACACACACATACACAGAGGAAGAATTATCCATCACCTGGATCAGGGACCTCATGTTGGCAAAGTGTGTGTCCATGGCTCCACCATTAGGGAAGTTGTGACTCATCCTCTTCATTAGCTGAGTGAAACAGCTGTAGGCCAGGCACTCTGAGAGACACACACACACACACACACACACACACACACACACACACACACACACACACACACACACACACACACACACACGCACACACACACACACACACACACACACGCACACACACACACACGCACACACACACACACACTCACACACGCACACACACACACATTGTTGTTTTGGCAAAAACTTATATTTCCCACTTGCATTTTAAAAAGGTGAAAATATGAAAGCACAGAGTATCAGTTTTTTTTTTACATTTCAAGATTTACTTAATATTTTTGAAATATCTGTTGTTATCACCCCCTAAATAAAGGTGTCTTTATAGGTTTCAAGCACATTTCTAGCACCCTAAAATCATTGTTTCTAAAAAGCTGAATGCCAACAAATATCTATTACAGAGGAATATCATCTAAAAATGTAGAAAAACACATGTTATTTTTATCTGTAATAATGCACATATACCTATTCTAAACAAAGTGAACAAATATGTAAGATTAAGAGAGAAAGAAAACTAACCAGCAATCATATTATGATTTAAAAATCAAATGTTAATGAATAAAGCTTCTAACTAACAATAATGTCATAATCTGAATTAAGAAAGTCTACCTTTTCAGTGTTAACTTGAACTGAACTGACACACACACACACACACACACACACACACACACACACACACACACACACACCACACACACACACACACACACACACACACACACACACACACACACACACACACACACACACACACACACACACACACACACACACACACACACACACACACACACACACACACACACACACACACACACACACACACACACACACACACACACACACACACACATTGCTGTAGTGTAAACTATACACAATGCTAATGCATAAAACTCATGGCTGATTTACATGTTAGTGTTTTTTATTATCAATGTTATGATTGAATAAGGCATATTAGCTTCAGTTGTCCAACAGCTACAGGTGCTATTCTATCTGTTCTGTCAGGAGATATAAAACAGATGAGGATTTGTTCTCTCACCATCATCCAGGATGACCATGAGAGGAGCCAGCAGGTCACACATGCCCTGAACGTAGCCCATCTCCAAATGCTCCCACACAAAGCTGCAGACACAAACACATCACATTCAAATCACCACCGGTACTGCACATGGGAGAATGGAACTTATTACATTCCATCGAGTAATGTATATAAGTGCACATTTGAAAATAATTGTATTGTATCACTTTTTATAATTTGGGACATTTTACTCAAGTTTGACTTAAAGATGCACCAGGTGATAGTAGGCCACTGGTGGGAAGCACAAACACAGGACACCTTAGCAGCTTTTCAATTGACATGGTGAACTTTATATTAACAGCAAGAAAATATTGAGCAACATTACCATTAATTGCATTGTCATGTAGTCATGTAACTTGCCAACATATGAACTATCTTTGAGCTTTATTATTGCCCAGCAACAACTCCCGAAGGGAAGATTTATTTTAAAATATTGAAGTTAAAAGCATCAATCTGGTGCACTTTGAGAGCAACATGAGATCTATGGGTAGGCTACATCTCAACACCCATATGAAACAGAACTGTAAGCAGATTCTTCTTTTTGGATATTTTACAAATCACTCCCCTTTTAAACTCTATTCTTGTTATTTTTAACAACTTTTTTGTTACTGTCATATAGTATTTTATACCTGTTTTTCATTTAGTCTCTAATGTCTCATTAATAACTACAATGATCTTATCAAGGTGTGCCTTAACCTCACTGAGGTTATTTGAGCCTCTCTCTTCCACCTGGTTGTAGAAAAGCTCTTTAAATTCGAAAACTCTTCGGTTCTCCACGAATTACACAAGTCACCCAAATCAGCGTTAAAAAAGCGGGAGGCGCCGAAAAGCGACTAATTTGCATCACTGATGAAAGGTTGAAATAGTTCTTTGACATACCTGCACATGATGTTGCGTAGTTTCTCCAGGTTGGCTGGGGTGAAGTAATAATAGTTGCGGTCGCAGCGCTGCACATCTTTGTCTATCCTGTGGAGGTTCAGGGCCACAGTGTCCAACAGCTCGATCTGCAGCAAGGAAAGGTGACTGTAATCACAAGTGTTCTGAAATGTTCCGTTTCAAAATGAAAATGAGGCTAATGCTAACTTATTACAGATTTTAGGGGAAATCTACAGACACAAACAAATTAAGTGAGTAAAATAAACACCTTTTTTTGTATTTTGGGTGTTTTTAGCCCTCAACATAAACAAGTGCAAGATAAAAACAATGTTTATGTCTGTTGTTTAGTCATGTTATGATGTCACCACTTGGTTGTCTCAGTCAGATTGAATAAACAGATGTATAAACTGTTGACCTTTAACAGTTTTAAAGGTCAACTAAAGGAATGGTTGAGAAACAAAAAAACATGCAATCACTGCTAAATGCACTTTAATACAGGGGTATCTCCTCTTGCACTTGATGTAGCTCTTGTATCTCCTCTTGCACTTGATGTAGCTCTTGTATCTCCTCTTGCACTTGATGTATCTCTTGTATCTCCTCTTGCACTTGATGTATCTCTTGTATCTCCTCTTGCACTTGATGTATCTCTTGTATCTCCTCTTGCACTTGATGTATCTCTTGTATCTCCTCTTGCACTTGATGTATCTCTTGTATCTCCTCTTGCACTTGATGTAGCTCTTGTATCTCCTCTTGCACTTTATATATTGTAGCTGCTACATTGTACTGCCATGTGGTTAATGCTTGTATATGCTGCTCATGCTCTTTCTGCATATCATGTATTTATTTTTGCTATGTTTATAAATGTCAGGTTCTTAAATGTTGTATGTGAGGGACTACGGATGGAAATTAGCTCAAAGCTAAAATTCAGGATATTTACATTTTGAAGCATTAATTGTTAAAAATGTTCATCAATGTGCATTGTCCCTCTTCAACTAAACGGTTAAATGAGAATGAAAATAAACAGGACAGAATATGCTTAACGGGTACTGTACTATGCTAGTTGATACTTTAATTAGCCAATTAGGTTTTTTCTTCCACGTTTTCTGAAATGTTATTCTAAATAAGCAAATTAAGCATTATCCAATGCTAACTTTTGGTGAATTTAGGAGAAATCTATATACTGAAATTGACTAAAATAGCAATAAATACGTAAAAGTATTTTTTGGATGTTTTCTTTCCAGTTTTCCTTTACGCTATTTTGCTTACTCACCTTGAGGTGAAATAGCTGAAAATAATTGACTAGTTCATGTAAAACTATGTTTTTGATGTTGTGTATTTATGTCGTAAACAAACATGTATGAACTGTACATACTGTGTATGAGGAGAGTGAGGGTGAAAACTCCTCTGCAGCTCCTCCGTTGGTCACCAGTTTGTCCAACTGACTGCACAGCCTGTCCTCAGTCAGAGAGTCCTGACGCCCCTCCCGAGTTCTGCCCTCCTCCCCGCACCCCCCTTCCTCCTCCGTGCTCTGCCCGTCGTCGATGCTGGACAGGATCTGGGAATGAGCAGAGGTCACTGAGTAGTTTCTGGAGGAGGGGAGACCCGAGTCGGGGGAGTCAAACTCCACCAGCGGTCGCTCCTCTGGGGGGAGGACTGCAGGGGGAACCAGGGTGGTCATGGTGGGGGTACCGTCCTCTCCACTGGGGATCTCCTGGCTCCCCGCATCCGGCTCGTCCACCGACATAAACACCTAGAGGACAAAGGAACTTTAAAAGTGACACAAGACAGCGGTGGAAATGGTGAAGGGTGTGGGGTCATACATCGCACCACATGGATCGATGTGATTTCACTACTCAAGTCAAGAATTTAAAATATCTGAAATATAAGTGTGTATGTATATATATATATGAACATGGGTATAGCTTGGTATAGATGTGCGTATGAATGTATATTTGTGAAATCATCCCTCTGTGCGACCCTTGACAAAATATGAATTGTATGAGTGGAAGCAAGCCATAGCCACTGGAGGATTTCTTTTATTTATTCTTTTTTATTTCAGTTTTTAAATAAAAAGTATTGAAAACCTTAACGTAAAAGGTAAAAAAAAAGGATTTACTAGATACATCTGACAAGATATCCTTCACCCTTAGCACGGGACAATCAATGGATCGTAGAATACCCATGATGCAACATTTTTGTCCCAGTTCCTGTTTTGTAACACAGGGTTTCTGTTTCTCAGACTTCGCAAAGCTTCTCCAGAGCCACAGAAACTTTACAACTGTTTCACAGGCTAATAGAAACACAGTATAACTTGTTATCTTTTATTGATAGACTGCCCTCTAAGTAATCAAAATGGTGACATTTTATCACTTTTGGGAAAAATGTAATGTGCAAAATATGACTATTAGTAATATTAAACAATTCATTTCATGCATACCTGAATGATACTAGTAACAGCTTTGCTTCTATTGCATATATTGGTCTCAGCCTCTGTCACAATTACAACTCAAATTGAGCTTAGTCTAATAGGGAGTCAGATGTTTGTCGGTTTCTTCACCTCGTTGCTAAGCGTGGAGTCTCTGTGAACGAGTCGCAGGACGTGGCTGTCGATGCTGCTGCCCGAGGAGAGCTTGGCAAAGATGGCCGACTGCATCTCCTTCTCCCTCTGCTTCACGATCACCTCACACGCCTTCCACTCCCGCATCACCTGCTGGTAGCGCTCGCTGATCTTTGCATCAATCTGCAGAGGGGAAAAAGGCATCGAACACACATTGCTTTTCAAAAGTGTGCACATGTGTGTGTGTGTGTTTATGTGTGTTTGTTTTAATGTGCTGTACCTGACTCATGTCCTTTTTGCCCATGCCAAACTTGTAGTGTCCAAGCAGGAAAGGCCACACCTCCTTTCTGATGTCATGCTGCACTCCGCCATAATAAACCAGCCTCAGCAGCTCCAGCTCCTTATAGTTCTACACAAACACAGAAAATAACAACAGGAATATTAACCCAGGAGAAGAAGAAAGATGACAGGAAGAAGACGCCTGATGGGAGCGGAACAAGAGAAAGAGGAAGGCATGAATAATGGAGCAGTGATTGAGACTGATGTAGGAAGACATAGATGAGCACAGATGATAAAGGACAAAGATATGAATAGAGTGTTAATTACTGGTGATGACATTGTTGGAGATGATGGATGATTACAGTGGCTCCTTTAATAGCTACGATGGTATCATTCTGCACTCTGTGATGAGACTGAAACTCATTAAACCTCCATTAGATTGAAGGAGAGAGGAGACTGCAGGAGCAGTAAATGATCCCTGACTTAGGACTATTATACAACTACAGTAGAGAAGGGTGTATTATATATGAGAAATAGAAACACATTAATAAGAGGCAACTAAAGCTCAATTATAACGTTATAGGCCTCCAAGTGCTCCAAAACTGTCGGGAAAAGTATGAAAATATGTGTTTTAAAGTATTTTACTCAAAACTTTCCTAACCTATCTTTGGCTTAAGGCCCAAGCCCACTGTATACCTGTGTGTCTTCTGCATAACAATGGAAATGGCTTCATGGTGATGGAGGATAGTGCCAAGGGGAAGGAGGTGAACTAGGATAAGGAGTGGACCCAGTACTGAACCCTGGGGAACACCCTGTGTAACACTGGAGCAGCTTGACCTGTGGTCGACGACTTTAAACTATTGTTGTTTGTCTGCGAGATATGAAAGAAAGCACACAAGCATGACACCCGTGATACGAATGTCAACCAGATGTTCGATTATAAGTCTCTCAGTGCTCCAAAACAGTGGTGAATATTTTACGGATTTTACCCCTAACCTAATCCTAGCCTGTCTGTGGCATTCAGGCTACAGACAGGCTAGGATTAGCTCACTATTTTTCACTGAAAAACATGCTAATCATTCAAAACAGGTTACACATGCTCAGGTATTACAGCATAACAGCGGGGCACTAAAAAAAACCTCACTACTAATTGGAGACTACTTTCAGCTGCAGATTACATCCACATATGAGAGTAGTTGCGGTGCAGGATGCTGTTTTTTAGAATTGAGTAAAAAAAAACGACTGCATGTTTATGGCAATGAAGGAAAATGTCACCCAGCGCAACAGTGACGTTCATTGGTGTGTTTTTAATATAACTTGCACATATATATTATTTACGTGTCACCTCACTTAATAAAATATTACAGTAAATACGACTGGCACGGCCCTACACAGCACGAGGTGATTTATCTATGGGGCTTGATCAATGCTGATGATGACTTGGCAATCTGCTGGCTTTTAAATTCCCTGGCCTGTAGGTTGGGGGGTAGAGGGGGGTCAGATGGTGCAGGGAGGCGATTAATAATGTTGTTATGTTGTTGTAATTCCTTCTACTTGCTGGCAGAGGTCGATCACGCTGCCATATTAGATGTACTGTGAGCCTCCCGGTGAACCCACCTTGCAGTCCTTCTGGTACTTGCTCCACACCTCCTTGCTGAGGCCCCCGGACGCCTCACAGGGTCTGTCGGGGGGGACCATGTTGTGGTTGACCAGAGCTGACAGGTGAGTCCGCACGGTAGACAGGTGTCGGCAGTAGGCCAGCCCTGATGGACAGGTGAGACATGGTCAGACACTTAGCTGAGACCAAGCATCAGTGTGGAGATGCAGAAATTACAATGGTATGATAATACAGTCAAATCTATGATATCAAGTGATTGCCAACTTATTTAACCATAAGCAGCCGAACCCTTACTAAACTGTGCACTCACCATTCATATATTTTGAATAGTAATAGACCAATGTATGCATTGTAAAATACATGTTTTATATTATAGTACAATGTGCATATTTTGTATTTCTTATCTTTAAATATTTATATTAATTTATTTAAACTTTTATAAGACATTTTACTTTACTTACTTTTTGTTTAGCACACTTGTCTTTGTTATATTATGCAAAACTGACTTAGTTTAATAACTAAAGTTGTAATTGTTGTATTGTTATATTGAGTTCAATACACTATCAATAATCAAATAAGGTTTTCGGATTGATGATGTAATTAAAAACAGCTCTCCTTTGCAAAGCAATATTTAATGACAATATAAAAGCATTATGTAACCCAGCAGTTCATTACAGCCTTTATTACACATTTGACATATTCAGAGGAACACTTCATTCAAATGTGATAACGTAATACTTTATCAGGCAGCAGCGTAGAGCCATATATTATAGCCATATATTATCCTGAAATGACTTTAATTGATTTTAAAATCAATCGTGCTCTCAACTAGAAGCCAACAGTATGATATTGATACGGCAGGCTACTAAACCCAAGCAAATACATTGCTGTTGTCTAAAGTAACACATATATAGAAAACAGCAACATGTTGTACTTACATCCATAAAAGGCTCTGGAGACGATCTGCCTCTTCATGTTCTGGCACAGCATCTTAAGAGGAATACTGGTGGAAAGAAAATAAATCCACCATAATTGTCATACACTGTAAACATGCGCTCTTAATGACGAAAACAACCACCTTGGCTGAAAGGTGGTGGATTTCGTCAAAAAAAACATCGAGCAAAAACCCCTTGTTTTTCTGATGGAGAGGTGGACTAAATGCTGCCTCCACAAAATATCTAGCTCCTTAGAAATCCATTTCACAAAGTCAATAATAATTGCCACAATGCGGCAACTCTTAAAATAATGTGGATTTCACTTGCTCTAATAAGTGTCAAGATTAAAGTGAACTGTCCATCCCAAAAAGATGTTTCGGTTTTTGCTTAGCTTGTCCCTTATTAGATCCTCTTTCTGCTGGGATTTAAATTTGATATTCTAATTCATGCAGCAGTGAGTCATAAAATCTTAGTCTGAAGTCCGTTTCAAGTTTAAAACATTTTGAACGACTCTGTAAAAATCAGTTTGTAGGAGTGATTTCTACGGAAGCCCTAAACATCTTCATTGCCCTTCAGAGCTTCCATGGGTCCACATGAAGACAATTTAATAATTACAATTGGCTTTCCAGAATTTTTAATTGATCATTTTATGCTCATTAATGTAAAAACCAAAGTCAGTGTGATCCTTAAGAATTATGTACATCAAATTAACACTGACACACAGAAGTGAATCAGGACGTACGTGTGGATGTCTGCCGGGTGGATGCAGGTGCAGCCGGCAGGGAATTCGAAGGACACGTTGGTGCCCGCCGTGGAGCAGGACAGGCACAGCGGTTCGTGAGCGCTTGCTTCACCGTGTTGCCACGACGACGGGCTGCCTCCGAAGCCCTGCATCTCCATCATCTCCCCGTGGTCTGAACCAGAGAGAGCGAGAGTGAGAAGACAGAGGAAGAGTTCTGAGACTAAATGGAAGTGCTACACTCTTTGTTACAGTGCCTATGTTCTGTGCCTTCCATATTATGACATAGGCCCCTCAGCTCAACCATAAATACATGTGTCATGTATTGTTGTCATGACATCAAGAGATGAGTAGATGGATGAAAGTTTTACACTCATGTGAGAGCTGGAAAACAAGCTTATAGAGGAAAGCACAAGTGAAGAGGGGAAAGAGTAGGAAGAAGGAACGGAGCTGAGGGAGAGAGACAGGCAGAGAGGATGCTGGGAGGCCATACTGGTGCAAATCATTCAGGGGGGGGGAGACAGCAGCAGGAGAGAGGAGGAAGTATCAGAGGAAGAGGAGAGGAAGGAGCTGAAAGTAGAAGACAGGGACGAAGCTGACGCTCAGGCAGTGCGGGATGCATAAAGCCAGAACAAGACAAGAAATCAGCAACAAAAACAAACATGGACACCAGTAAAAGGGCACACAAAGGGGAGGGGAAAAAACCATAAAGAACGTCAACATTCAATAAATGCTCTTCACCTTAATTCTTCAGGTTGGAGCCGATGACCTGTCATAAATATGAAGTTGCGTTTTTGGTAACCCCCGAAAGACAAATTAATCAACGGAAAAAAAACGAAAACAGAAAAAATGCTGGAGTGAGACCGAACATTTGGCCTCCCCCCTCTTTACTTTAGGACTACACTGGATCAACGTGTGTTTTATTTGGGCGACCCCCGCTCGCAGGAGGACTCCACATCTCTACTACTGCGGAACCCCACAGGACCGTAATGAGAGGGGTGGAGGAGGGGGGCGAGGGGGGTGGGGTAAGAGGGGGTGGCGGGGTTAGTGAAGAATTACAGTGAACAGCATTGCAGCGAACGACTGCACAAACAGAGGAGGAACAAGTCAGAGCAGAGATAGAGAGAAATCAAAACGGACAAAAAGGAGGAGACTGTGAAAGGATTTTCCATCACAAATACGGAGAAACACAAAGTCGTTCTTTTAAAAGAAACAAAAACGATGAAATGGGTGCATTTTTTTTCCATGCAAAAACTGTCAGGCATGTTGCAAGTTCGAAATGAAAGGGCAAAAAGAAGAGTTCAGTCAAATTAAAGGAGTGCAAAAAGCAAATTATCCAAGCGATTCCTGGCCTCAAACCCAAAAGTGTTGAGTCATGCTTCCAGAGCTAAACCCTCTCCGAACTCTAAACACACTGCGGATCCCAGAATGCAAAGGCCTAGACTAGGTGACATGGGGAAGTTTGACAGACAGTTGGTGAAGTCGCCTTGTTTTGGCAACACTCTATAAAACAACCCTCTTCATTTGCCAGTGTGTGTTTCCAGTGTGCGCTAACAGCCGTGCCAAGCCTGCGGATTAAACTGTGTCGCTGAGCGGTGGGAAGAAAGACAAGAGACGTTTAGCAGGAAGAGTGTCAGCGGCTGCTGTGGCATTAACTGGATATCTGATCATATCTGCGACAAAGGCCAGGGACAGGAAGTTATTGTTTCAGGTTACAATGCCCTGGGACTCTTCATTCCCTCCTCAAGCGGAGCAAATTCAGCTCATAAAAGAGCTGAAAATGTAGTACATTTTTGAGGGAGTGGATGGATTTGGCATACCAGGGGATGATCATTTGTTTTAGAGATAATCCTTAATATTCTGGCTGCTTATTGATTGTGTGAGATGAAGACTTCCTCCTCTTCTTCGTGTTCTCCTCCATCTGAGGCTTCGTCTAAAATAGAGTGGTGCAGTCACGAGTCCTAAAACCAGAATACGAGTTAGCATATTATCACTTACGGTTCTCTTGTTTCGAAGTCAAGGTTTTTTTGAACGTTTTTTGGTAAAAAAGCCTGAAATAAGATCGGTGGTTAACACAAGCTCAGGATATATCAACCCAGTCTCACGGCATTTCGTGTTATAGTCACGACATTTCATCTATTGATTCGTGTTCACCAACACGATTCTCAGCATTAATATATACCCACATGACAGCTCATTGTTACTTTGTAATTCTACTCCACTACAATTCAGAGGTTAACCTGGTATTTTTACTCCACTGCATTTATTTTAGTTACTTTGCAGATTCTGATTAATGATGTGAAATATAAACAACCCTTAAATCAGACTTTAGTTACAGTAAAATTCAGGGAAGGTGATTGTCAAGTGCCAACAATCAGGAGAGATATTTGATAGTTGGTGCGTGAGAAGACTAAACATGTATCTGCAGATCTCTATAAAGTATATTCATTACTCGGTATTCTCTACTAATAAGGTTCTTCAAAGTTTAAATTATTTAAAGAGTGCTGTGGCTGGAGGAGTTGATGAGAGCAGAATAAAGTTCGCATTTGAAAAAAAACAAACGAAAAAATGCAAATGTTCTAATTCAATGATGGTTAGCAACAAACGCTGCAATCGCCCCTGGTGCCGCTCGACTAGCTGGATGCGCTACCCTCGGTGTCGCGCAGCTAATTAGCACTGATCTTTCAACGTGCATCAATCAGAACACCACTGTATGTACCAACGCAAGCTAGCAGGAGATTTAACCATTGAAACGCAACATAACTAGCTGTTTTTACTGCAAGTGTCTGCACCCAACCTGGCTGTAAGCAAAGAGCAAATTGTGTATCATGTGAATGCAGCGCACTGTGCATACAGTGGGTTTAACTGTGGCTGGAAGAGTTGATGAGAGAAAAATAAAGTTTGCCTTTTAAAAAAAACTTAAAGAGTTTAAAAAGTTTTGCTGCTAATAAAAGGATCCCCTTACAGTGGCTGCTTTCATCCCACAAAGGTCTTTGAACCATTCAAATTGATCGGAGGAGACATTGTTGAGTCTATGATGGAGACAATATATAATATTTATATTTATTTCTCTGATATTTAACTTTCACTGCAATAATTAAGACCACATTTCCAACCCGATTACTTCCTGTTCTACACAATTCATTATGGCAGGCCAACGCTGTAACATCCCGTCATGTCTGCTAAATTGTTCATGTCATGTTAATCAGGTTCATGTTATTGTTTCACGTTTAGTTTATAGCCCAGGTTAGATTTATGTTTAGTCAAGTCTTTTTGTTCACCTGTCTAGTCCTGTCATTGCACTTCCTGTTTTATTTTGTACTTACCTCTCATTTCAGGTCCCCTTACTTTCTCCCTTTGTGTGTTTTCCCGCCATCGTCAGTGTCTGCCCCGCCCCTGATTGTTTCCACCTGTTCCCCCTTACCTCATGTATAAATAGTCCTGTCTCCCTTTGTCCTGTGCCAGTTCGTCTTGTGCCTTGTGCCATTTAGAGAGCCAGCTTGTCTCGCCAAGAGATTATTGTATTTTGTGACCATAGTCAAGTTTATTTAGTTTGTAATTTGCTTTGCTACGTTTTGCCTCTTAGGAGTGATTTTTTGTTTGAACTTTATACTTTTTCAAAGTAAAGACTATTTTGAACAAACTTTCTTTTGAGTCGTGCGTTTGAGTCCAAGTGTCTGTAAGGTTCCTAACAAACGCAAGGTAACTTCTGCTGCCTATTTTGTATTCTGTTTACCAAAATATGTCTTTTTACATTTGGAAAAATATTTTTTTAACTTAAATAAACCATTCGGGCTGACACCCGTCTCTTTTTATTATTATTAATTTCTCAATGTTTCAAATGTATAAAGTGCGTTATTGTCACAAAAAAACCCTAGCAACAATTTTGTGTTGCTCAACCTGAAAATCCTTGTGAACAGAGGTAACCCCCGCCTACTCCACACTGTTGGGCTCAGCCGCGGGAAGCACACACACAGGCAGACGAAGCTGGGGGAGGAGGGGTCGGGCGGGAGGGGAGGACCTGAGGGGGCATGATGGGTAGGATGCAGGGGGGGACGTCTGAAGCCAGGGAGGTTGAGGTCTCAGGAGTGGTTGGGGGGTGGGTTTGGTGGGAGTGTTAAGGTGATAAAAACCTTTCATGACATTAGGGTCTGTGAGGTTCCGCGAGCAGATCATTGAGATCATAGCATGGAGCCTATCTTCCTCTTCCTCGTCATCGTCCAACGACGGAGCGCGGCTGCCCGTGGTGTGGTGGTAGTTTATAGTGACTGCTTGCACCAGTGGGACAACAGAGAACACAGTTAGAAAAGAGCCAACCTGCAGACCTCAGGAAGAGCATTGTGGGAAAGACACCGTCCTACACCCATCATGGGAAGATAACAATAAGTATCTTTCGATCTTACATAAACAAAACCTACTTTTCCTGCATTTACTTATTATTTATTGAATTATTTTACTTCCTTATTCCTTCATCGGGGCCCGGGACTTACGATTTTCATTGCTAACAATTACACCGTGAGTTTTGTGCATATTAGAATAAAACATTTATATCTTTGAAATTCAAATGTGTGTATTTACAATAGAGGGACGATTATGTTTTTTCCTCTCCTGCCTCGTGTGCATAAACTAAACTAGTGTGCATAACAGTGTGAAATGTGTCTTACTGGCGTCGGTTCGATATCCAGGGTAGACGATGCGGAACACGTAGTCAGCAGCCGTCTCCTCCTCCACGCTCCCGTCCTGGTCCAGCAGTCTAGCAGCGCTGCTCCTCTTCCTCAGTTTAGGGAACACTTTACCCTGCAGAACACAAACAAGTGTATCGAATTTACAAAATGGCAACAAGGCTTTTACTATCTAATAAGCCAGATCATTCTGAATATATATATATATATATATATATATATGTATATGAAATTAAAAGGAAAAGAACGTCATTGTTATTTTGTATGATGGTAGGCAAGTTGTTGTTGCGGTTGTAAGCAAAGCAACAACTACTTAAACCGGCATTCTCTCTAATAGCCAGACTCCTCTGGTTACACAAATAAGTGTGATTGTATCGAAGTCTATGAAAAGATGACCTTCCTTTCACTTGATTTATTAGCTCAGTAAAAATATTTTTTTACAACAGTCTTCCTCATGACAGCATGGTATTTATTTAGTAGATTATGTTTTTTAATTAAGAGTCAAATAGAAGATATAGAAGTGCATTAATTTCATTTAATTTCAAACCTTTATTTATCCAGATTGGTCCCATTGAGATCATAGATCTCTTTTTCAAGGGAGACCTGCATGCTTTAGGGCAGGGCTACCTTGTGATTGACAGGTCACAACCACAGTGTTAGGGTTTTTCCAAGTGTTTGCCTTATAACTTTAACCCTATTACATTACTGTAATATGTTGCATTTCACAGCCCCATCCAACATCTTAAACATTTGTACCAGCTCCTTCTCTTCTATACTTTTTATTGGATAAACTAAAAAGATGTCAACTACCTTCATACACATTAGCATATTTATTATATACAAATGTTGTCTATTCAATGTTTCACAAATAATGACACCAAATAAAATTAAAGGCAAAATGACAGCCCCCAATTTATTCTTATTTATTTTAAGTCAACAGTTTAGTGCAGTCATTACACTGTCTGATTATTCTCAGCTGGTGGCATAGACAGGGAGGCTGAAAGTGCCCATTTTAAATGTGTGCACATCTTACCTGCACCTGGATTTAAATACAATCTAACATTATGTTTGGTTGCAAATAGAAATGTTAAAAAGTGACACACCTTGCCTCTCTGTGACCAGAGGGGGGGCTCCAGCTGACCCCGGGGTAAGAGGCCTGTTTCCAGACAGGAGAGGAAGGCCAGCAGGTGACCGCCGGGGGGGAAGTGGAGAGGCGGCCGCTGGATTCCATCCTGACTCACAAGAACGAGTGTACCACCACAATCAGCTGGGAGATGGTGAAAGTACATCAGGCAGGGAAAAAGAGAAAAATAGCATTTATAAATATATCCTATTATAGAACAAGAAAAAAAGGAGAAGAAAAAGAACAGGAAGAAGAACGAGAAAAAATAAGGAGAAGAAGAAGAAGAAGAAGAAGAAGAAGAAGAAGAAGAAGAAGAAGAAGAAGAAGAAGAAGAAGAAGAAGAAGAAGAAGAAGAAGAAGAAGAAGAAGCACAACAGCAACAATAAGAACAAGAACACAAAGAATAATAGGAAGAGGAACAAGTAGAAGAACAAGAACAAGAATCTCCTTGAGGAAAGAAAATAGGTGTTCACTATGTTGTTTTGTGGTTACAGTTGAAATTGAAAATATGAAATCATAATTTCCTAGATACAATTTTTTATTTGCTTTGTTTCTCAGGGCGTTTTGATGACTATTATGCACTTATAAATGAGCCATTTTAATATTATTTTGATATGACTGCATCTCAAGAAACACTTACAAACTAGCTAAATACGCTGATGTGGTTGATGCAGTGTAATTTGAATGCTCTGGAGGAAGGTAAACTCACGGCGCTGGTGGCAGTGGATACACACTATCTGGCGCAGAGGGACAGTCAGTGCGTAGTCCCAGTAGATACTGAGAGACAGAGAGGGGGAAAGAGGTGCAACATGAAGCTTCAGAGGCAGATTCAATTTATTCTTTCATTAAGTGCACATTTTCCCATCAGGGGCGTTAGATCATATACTGTATACCTCTTCTCCAGGTCACACTCTCCCAGCGTGCCGTTGATGAGCTGGTTGGGGGTCCACTTCAGGGTGAGGTGTTCTCCCGCCTGGTGGAGTGACAAGTAGCCTCGCAACACCTCCATGTCCTTCTTCTACCATGGGAGAAGGAAGAGGAAGAAGAGATAACATAGCATAAGACTTCAGTAATAAGGAGCATGAACCAGAGGGGATCCATGAAACTGTTTTTATCTAAACAACTGCTGTGAGATGTTCAGTTTAACCACCTGAAAGCTTGCTCTCTAATCTAAGTTTAACATTTTGGGGAAAATGCTTATTCTCTTTTTTATGAGAAGATCAATACTTTTGATTTCAATCTTCTTATAAAGTAAGCAAATTAGCAGGATTCCCAACATTTGGACTATTTACTTCAATCATTTCATATTTTAGCCTGAATAAACAACACAAACATATTTACGATTCCATCAATATAATAATATAATACAACATGCAATATGATACAATACACTACGATATGAAACAATACATACAATACAAAATATACAATAAGATAAGACAATGTACTATAAGTCCCAATACTATACAATACAAAACAATAAGATATGCTACTTGACTTTTAAGCGGTGGACAAACATTTGACATACATGTATGTACGGATGGACTCTGAACACACATGTAACTTGTGTTCAGAGTGAAAGAAGAAAAGTCAAATGGTGTAAGTCCAATTTCGAACATGGGGTAGTGGTGCACTTCAGACTCGTGTGGCCAACATGAGTATTAAAACAAGTTAGTCAAGTCATACACAGGAGAAAAAAACGAATTTAATCTAACAAACTATTTTTCTCTTTTTCTTACGTGCCTGTCAGTGCTTGACATTTCTGTTTACATTTGAGTCTAACTAAAGCTCTGTTTAATCAAGATTTTGATCTTAACTGACTATGGTTTCTCCTAGAAAATAACCCTCAGATCATGTTATTTAAAAAAGGTTTGCAGGGCCTCTTACTTTGATCTACAATGATTGAATAGAAAGTTTATCAAATTCTAACGAAATAAGTTCTGAGATGCTGTAAATACTGTATTATATGTCACTGCGTGGCGGACTCTAAGGACATGCCGATGGTGAAACACTAGCAATCAACTGCTGTGTCTTTTCCGTGATGTTTTACCTTCACACCAACACAGTAGAAGTTGTTTGTCTTTATTTTTCCCCCAACTTCTAATCTACAACGTGGAATATATACAGAAACAACGGAATTATTTCTGAAGCAGGGAGTAGAATCATTTATCATGCGTAGATTCATCTGTATATGCGTGGCTCTATCTGAGGCAGGGGGTTGTGGGAGGTGAATATGTGCTCATTATACATCACCAGGGCCAAACACGCTGGAGATACTGGGCAGAGCACATAGCCAGCAGGAGAAAGAGAGCTTTCATTGCAAAGGTCACACACACTAAAGACTGTGTTTGTGTGCAGCACAATGAGGAATACAAATAATCATCATTTGCAATTTATCAGTACACCAGAGTGCTGTGTGATCGGTATTTACTGTACTTTACGTAGGCTTCTAAGGTGGGTGTCTGCCACAGAGCAACCATAGATTTAAAAATGATTATATAAGGTTATAGTAAATGTATCTGTATCTGTATCTGTACTTGTATTTCATATTTTTGTATTGTGTTATTATTTCAGCGCCTGTGCATGACTTTGTACAATTCTCTACTTGAGACCTAGGATATATTTGTATTTATTTAGGATTTGACACTTACTTATCATCAAGTTTATCGTAATTGAGTTATTTGTACCAAGAACAATGGAATGGGATACCTCACTGGAGGATATATATATTTCTTAACTAATCAATTATTCACTCACTTTTTGTGATCTTGAAAAATCATAATTAAAAAACACTTTTTATATCTTTTGAATATCTAAATCCTAATAATACAAGGCAGGTGAATGGACTTCTGCTTTAGGTGCTCACTACACTGAAAACATATATTTTAAATGTCAACATTTCAAGAGAGTGATCATTTAAAGAAAACACTGTCGATTGATTTATTTTTAGGGAAACAGCTCCAATGAAAACTGAAAACAATTAAAAGATACAAGAAAATATATTTAACTGCACATCTGATTCATTAAATATGCATGGATTACTGATGTGTTCTACTTACTCAATTAGTCACTTAGTGGAGACAGATATCATGAAGGCCAACTATTTAGCAGCTCAAATATTATCTTTGTCAAGAAGCACATTATTTAAACGAGACGAAAAAAGTGCGATTACGAACAGACATTCCATGTATTTGCGTATGGAGCTGGTTCTAAAGGGTCGAACCAACTTTAGGCACATTGTTTAGTTAGTAGTCAGACAGTAGTGATACTGTGAATAAAAGCTGGTCACAGAGATCCTACCGGTTGCACCAGGACGTTGTTCTTGCCGTAGAGGAGGTGTGTTCTGGAGTTTTGGTGCAGAGACTCCACGTACTCCCGCGCTGATGCAGCAAACCTGTCCTCTGACATGCTGCCGCTGGACTGCCTCTTACGGATCTAAATAAGAGAAGAGTTTTAACAGCCAACTCATCTAACTTCACAACACCCTCCAGCAACAGCTCTTGATTGTGACAGAGGAGCACCCCCACACTCACCCCCAGAGCGGGCCGGCGGCCAGCAGGGGTGTCTTGGCCCCGATGGGCCCCGTGGATACGGTGGCGCTGAACTAGCTCGTTGGCTGAGGGGTCAGTCCAGAAGTGATCGGAGGTCTTCAGTTTGGTGTACTCCAGAGCACAGGGCCCCACTAAGAACACAGCACACACACACACACACACACACACACACACACACACACACACACACACACACACACACACACACACACACACACACACACACACACACACACACACACACACACACACACACACACGTCCAGTAACCGACTACTAACAATACCAAAATATATAGTATATCATATGTTCTAATAAAGGAAGCCCTGAGAGGCATGTTTTAACACAATCCTGGTGATACATTTTCTACGTCTGATCTAAATAGTGTTCCCAGGATAATCTTTCTTAGTTCCTTCATGTATTTCTTTTCCAGGTCGGGAAAAGGGTGTTACCAGGTGAAAAGCTCTCAATACAATAAAGGCACAAACATGTGAGAACAATTCAAACTAACTTGGAAGAAACAACGTATGGTTTTGGTCTTTAAACATTTACAACATGGGCATATGGTGACAGAGTTTTCACAGTTTTCACAGAGTTTCACCTCTTGGACAAATAATCCAGGTAAAACCTTATTTTTACCTGGTTAAACATTTTGTACCACCTGTTTCTCAGATGAAAAATAAAAAACGTTTTTAAGATTATCCTGGCAAAACGTTTCTTACATGTTTAACATCATTATATAGTTAATTACCTAATTTGGCTCTCAGGATAAATGTACTCGCATTTGTGCACAGTACAGATTGTACTGTTTGTATTGCATATTTTCACCCAGCTGTTCCTCACTTGTCCTCCAGGGGTCCTCAGTGTGCCACTGCTCTGCACACCTGTTGCTGATCCCCTCATTAGCTGCTCTCTGCCTCACCTGCATCTCCCTCAATGTGGATATTAAAGGTATGTTGTCACTGTTCATGTTGTCTCAACTGGTTTAGTCAGGTAAGCTCTTTGTCTTCTGAGTATTAATACTGTAAAACATGAACTGTGCACTAATACTGAAAAAACAGAGATCCTGAGAGACAAATTAGGTGATTAATGATCTTAGGCTCACCTAAAAGGATCTATCCCAAACATTTGGTCTACCTATGCTGTAAATGTATTATCTTTTCGATTTACATACGGCATCTATTGCACGTCTGTCCGTCCTGGGAGAGGGATCCTTCCTCTGTTGCTCTCCCTGAGGTTTCTCCCATTTTTCCCTTTTAAACTGTGGGTTTTCTCCGGAGGTTTTTCCTTGTACGATGTGAGGGTCTAAGGACAGAGGGTGTCGTATTGTCATACTGATATTCTGTACACACTGTGAAGACCACTGAGACAAATGTAACATTTGTGATATTGGGCTATATAAATAAACATTGATTGATTGATATCCCCTTTTCTATGACTGGTTTATAACATGAGGGAAAGGGATTTCCCAGGATACAAGTCTGATCTTTGAAACAGACGGCGGAAAAAAGTTTAACCAGGTAGAAATAAGGTTTTAAGATACTTGTTCTAAGATAGCTGTTTTCCCATCTGTGATAACCATAACCCCAATGTGTTGAATAGGATTAAACCATTCATTCTTCCAGGTTAGTTTTAATATCTGAAACCCTCAATTCTCACATATTTGGACCTTTTTGCGTGTTTACATAAAGCTCAAAATGATCTGCCCTTAAGAATCGCCCAGAGGATCATTATGTGGTGATTGTAATGATTGCAATTTCCGGAACGACAGTGTTATTTGTTTATCTAATAGATGATTTGTTATAAAAACAGGATTCTGTGGTTTTGTACTTTGTGTAATAGGCCTTCAGTAATGTTGGCAGTTAAAGCACAGTGTGATATACTCACCCAGCAGGACTGCCAGGATGGGCCCGAAGACTTTGTCATGCATCAGAGCCTCCCTCTCATAATATTTACTGCAGACAGAAACACAGAAATAAAGTGTATTAACGGAAAATAACTTGCCCCAGGAACCAGAGGGTGGCTGCCAGTTTATTTGTACTGTTATC
The DNA here is from genome assembly GCF_902827115.2 of Pseudochaenichthys georgianus. Taxonomy (NCBI): domain Eukaryota; kingdom Metazoa; phylum Chordata; class Actinopteri; order Perciformes; family Channichthyidae; genus Pseudochaenichthys; species Pseudochaenichthys georgianus. The sequence goes on from NC_047515.1 coordinate 9,228,848, forward strand.
TGTTATCTGTAGAGATGTGCGCTACATTAAGGAACCAAACCCTGAGCTGCCCTAAATGCTGAAACACTTTTTAAAAAAGTATATTAAAACTGGCTAAGAATTAACCAAGTAGATCCCCATGAAAATAATGGACCAGGGCTCTACTCAAGCTAAAAACTGAGATTTAACAAAAAAACAGAAGATACTTTTTTAACAGCCTGAACAATGTCTTATATAGCTGTTAAGGCATAATGGAAAGTCGTTTTTTGTATTATTATAATTTTTTGGACACATTATCTGTAGTTGTTCTCTGGATTTTACTTTTAACTTATGTGATAAGATAATAAATCTATCTATCTATGGACGATCCATTTGCTTTCCCTACAACCGTATATGAAAAGATCCCACATGTATTTTAGCTTAACATCTAACAAACCCCTCCGGGCTGCATGATTTAATGTTTTCTTCTCCGACTTAAACCTGCCTCTCAAGTTGCATTAACTTATAGGCAAACCTGCACATCCTACCGACCCTAATTCCCTTGTATGTTTGTCAATATGTTGACATTTATCTCTGCAAAAGCCTATTTTTTGCTTTAATGTTAGTTTTGGAAATTACTTTGAATGTTTACTAAATTAGATAACTTGTTACAATATCAACACTTCATCTTATAGCTTAAGTTCTCTCGCTTTTGTCCCTAGAGTTCCGAGGTTTAAATCCTGGATGAGCCCCCAAATTGTCACGTTGCTAAAGTAAAGTAATTCTTTTTTAATTGAAGTGTGCAGTCAGTTAATCAGTAATGTGTGAAGTATGTGAACATGTATCGGTATAAAAAACTAAGACAAATAAACCAGAAACCAGCCGAGCCACACAACCCAAAGAGGAAAAGCAGTCCGACTGCTCAGGCACCCATAGCTATAGATGAGCAGTCAACCAAACCTATGTGTCAGGCTTCTTTCCTGATTTGAGTGTGATTGGTTTATCATGAAACTGGTGTGGGGGACTAGGGCCCGTCATGTTTACTAATGCTAAGTTCAGTAAAGCCAGACTTAGTTAAAGTGGACCTATCATGCTATATTTGAAACATATATTGTAGGGCCATACCTATATAAAACATGTCTGTGAAGTTTTTTTTTCAAAATACCAAACAGATCATGCATTTTAGCCATGCCTCATTTCGCGCTATTTGCTCTTTTCCAGCCCTGTTTTTGCAGGGGCTGATTCTGCTTTTGTGGCAGACTACAGCGCCACTTACAGGCCTGGCATATGTACTACAGCGTCTCCAGCGCTTTCGAGCGGTCTCTCATTCCCCTGATAGGTGGAGAGTTGCCCATATAGGCGGAGCACCCCTTTTCTGACGTCAGAAAAATTCAAATAATAATCAGCTCCGTTGCAGCCCCGTTTTTAGAGATTTGGGTATGGAGGAAAAGAGAGAGGGTTGTGTTTTCTGACACTTGGTGAGTTTCCTGACACATTAGGGACACATATTCATGTAAAAAAGACATACAAAAGTGCATTTTGCATGATAGGTCCCCTTTAAACTTCCTTCACAGTTCAGGCAGGTCTTTTGAGGTAGCTGTATGTCTGATAGATTGCCTTCGCCGTGGCTGATGAAAACTTGCGATTTATTTCTGAGGAACTGAGACACACCTTGACATTTACCGTGGATGCTTCAATAAATGAATTACATTTTTTGCCCAGTGAGTCTGGAACATCAAAACTACAACATCAAACAACACTACTCCAGTTACAGGTGGGATTTTTCTCCATTTAAAAAGCTGATTAACATTGTCATATGTCCCATCAGTGCACTTCAAGTTTAAGGCTTTGATCATTGATGCACCAAATGTGGACAGCTTGTTGAATCACACAGCGGTTGTTAGCCAGACAGAGCACAGAACAAAGCAACCAGAGGATAAAAATGGATCACTAAATAGATTCAGCTGCAACAAAGCCTGGAGTGGGTTTGCTGTGATTCACTGCTGTGCAAAGCCTGAAAGCGAAGAATAAAACAAGTCACCTGGAGTTGTCCACAATGTACTGCACTATCTTGTCCAGAACTTTCTCGAAAAGAGCTGTTCGGACCCAGATGTGTTTGATGGCCTGGGCGGAGAGGGGCTGCGGGGGGCGGCTGGTGGTGGAGGAGCCCTGTCTCCTCAGAGGCTCATGGCTCACACTCTGGGTTCTTCTGCAGGGAACAAAGCACGGGTCAGTTATATGAAAAAACACAATCACAGAGAAGACTTCGGAAAACAGAGATTATAAGACTTGATGCAACCAATGATGATGCATTCTTATAGTTCAAAGATTCAAAAGATGCAAAGGTTTTATTGTCATATGCACAAAGCTACAGTGTAGAAATGGCAATGGAATTCTTCTGAACTGAGCTCCTCCAACAATGCAACATATATAATAAAATACTAAATAAAAAATAGTGCAAAAAGTCTATATAGTGTCTTATTAGCTTAATGAAGACCTAATGAACTGGTATTGTCTAATGTAAGAAGTCAAACATTAAGAGAGCACGACCCTCTGTTGCAGCCAATGGTGCGTTAACTGGCTCCTTGGGTGGTCCCATTTACAGAATATGGGAAGTTGATCTTACGACCGTTCCGACTGTTTTGAGCTTAAAACTTGGAAACAACATGGATGCCAAAACATATTTTATTGCTGAGAATCATTAACCCCAAATTCACTCTCTACCGTGATTTTCGTGTAATATGAGGAGACTTGGCTAGACTTAAGAAGGTTGTTGTTTCTATCTGGGCATTAACCAGTGGAGAACAATTTCACGATAATTCTGACACCACATGAATGCAGCAAGCAGGGTTCGAGTTCTGTGGGAGGTCCCCATCGATGAACTGTCACAAAAACAGTAAATGGAGCAGCTTTAGCCGACATGGCTAATTTCCAGCTGTTGTCCCCAGCCAGATGGTAATAGACACCCTTAAAATCACAATATATCAACATAATAATGAGTATAATTTACATTAACGAGGTAAATAGGCTAAAAGAAAAACATGTTTTCCAAAAGAACTACGCATCGTATTCTCTCTTGAATGACAATATGCCTGCACTTCACCTCCAAGGTGCGCAATAAATTATTGCGCAATCTATGCCTGTGAGCGTGCTGCGCGAACCGGGATGATGTGTTATGTGGTGTGCGTAGTTGAACCTTTTCATATTTAAGTTTGTAGCAAGTAGAGGGCTGCTGCTGCTGCTGCTGCTGCTGCTGCTGCTGCTGCTGCTGCTGTTTGTGTGTGTGTGTGTGTGTGTGTGTGTGTGTGTGTGTGTGTGTGTGTGTGTGTGTGTGTGTGTGTGTGTGTGTGTGTGTGTGTGTGTGTGTGTGTGTGTGTGTGTGCACACACGTTAGTTTTAAAGACCCCCATAAAGCTCAGATTATAACTCGAACCCTGGCAGCAAGTGTCCTTTCTCACCATTTTTTTCATGAAAATGGCCAGTAGTAAGTAGTATAGATATACAAGCAAACAAACCATGCAAAACAAATTGTCAATGTTCAAGTACAAGTAAGCAATGTGAAGGTTAAAACATTGAAATAAACGGTGTTTTGGACCAACAGGAGGCAGCAGATGCATGATGTCGCCTAAATAGAAGAGCACTTTCATCCCGGACGGAGTGTGATCTGTTGTACTTCTAAAGCCAGCAGACAAAAACATTCACACACACACACACACACACACACACACACACACACACACACACACACACACACACACACACACACACACACACACACACACACACACACACACACACACACACACACAAACACTTCTAGAAGACAGATGAATGTGTGTGTGTGTGTGTGTGTGTGTGTGTGTGTGTGTGTGTGTGTGTGTGTGTGTGTGTGTGTGTGTGTGTGTGTGTGTGTGTGTGTGTGTGTGTGTGTGTGTGTGTGTGTGTGTGTGTGTGTGTGTGTGTGTGTGTGTCTGTGCTGAGGGGAGCCGGCTGCCTCAGTCACGATGTTAGCAATCCTCCAGCATTTGTGTGTGTGCTCAGTCACGATTTTTGCATTCCCCTACCATTTTGAAGTAGAGTGTGTGTGTTTTTGTGTGTGCGTGAGTGAGTGTCTGTGGCATTGCTCCAGGGGACCCGGGGGAGCATTAGAATGATGTCACGGATTACGCTAGATTTAAAAAGAGACGAGTCTTCCTTTTTCTAATAAAACCTGAAGTGTGTTGCTTAGAAAAACACAAGCATCTCCTCTTTTATGCTTCATGTATAACATTTATAAATAGAGGGGAAGTTTCAATATGTTTTAACTTAAAGGTAGGTAGGTAGGAATGGAGAAACCAGCTCGAGTGCGCTAGAATTTGAAAGTACGCAGCCGAAAAAAATCTGCCCCTTCTTTCAGACTTCCTCACAGAGCCCCTCCTCCAACACACATGAACGCGCACATGACCAATGAGGGCACGAGATAAGTTTGTGCCCAGATGGAAGGCTGACAGGCAGGTAGGCCATCCAGTTATTTTAGCCGGGCCGGCTCAGATGATTGGTCGTGCTTTTTACAGTACTACGGCTTCCACAGATGAAAATTGTTTATGTATGTATTGTCAAAGCATTTCATGTATTCATTGCTACCGGATGTTAAGAGCATTCCATGGAATATAACAACAAGTGTTTCTGAAGTGAATTACCTACCCCACCTTTAAGGTATAAGTTGTTTTTGTTGTTACTTGTGCTGCCTTAAATTCCAATATACTTTCTTCTACAAAGGATGATAGTTTAAGTCCAATTGTGGTCTGGTCCCAGGTCAAAAGTCAACTGTGCAACCAAAATCTCTCCTTATGATTAAACAGGTCAATGCTCCCATAAGAATGCACACCTTTGATTGTTATGGTCAAATGTATTTTCCTCTAAAAAACCTTTTAGCTGACAAAACAATCTCCACTCTACTTTTCGTCTGCACTTTTCAGCATTGATTTATTGCATATGCACTGCAGTGATTTTACACTGATTTGAAATGCTCACATCGTAGAGCAATATAACATTGCCATGCTCTTCATAGCAGCTTCATTAATAATCCATTTCATGTATTTTAACACTCATTATTATATTTCTTAAGATAACATAAATGAGTGATCAAAACATAACCTAATAAGTATTGCAGAAGAGTTATCACATGATTAAATATCAACTCATTATATACATCAAATTATATACAGATAAACCCTCATCCCCCTCGTAAAATATGGTGTAATACAAATAAAGTGTAATGTAACTTTATTGTTTTTTAGCTGCTCCGTCTCAGGTGAGCTCAGTGGATAGTTATTTGTCATTGCAGTGCTTGTAGCCATTAAATTAGGATATTTCAAGTCTAATAACACGTAAGTATTACAGACTTACAGACTACACAGTGTCAATCATCACCAGTAAACCTGATCGTAAATGTCAAAGTAGAGGCATGTACTTTGCTTGTTTTTCTGTATTGGCAGCTTTGAGCTACATCAGCCATTAGTTTATGTAAAATGGTTTTGAAGCCTTGAAATTGGTGTTTTGGCAATCGCCATCTTGGTTTTTGTTTGGAAGCAGAAGTGACATGAGAGGACTTACTTTCAAAATGTTACAGTTAACTTTTATGAATTGAAAACAAAGTTAACAAAAAGAAGAACAATCAAAAGGTTGCCAAACCCTAAACTTTAAAGCATGCCCTGCTTTATCGTCAATTTGACTCAAATCTAAGAAATAAACATCATGCTGTATTGAAGAGAATTCAAACTAGATCTTTAGACCATAAACTCAATAGGAACATGTTTGCTAAGGTCAGAAATATAGTGAGAAGTAGAAACATTTTCTCATAGACTTCAAGACAATCCCCCAAAGAATGCAGTTTTAAGCCACTTCCACGTTGCCTTATTGGGACTTCCAACGCACAGGTTATTGAATTATGTTGCTTCAAGTTAAATGTGAATATTAGATTACACAATTGAGCAAACATAATTCAGAAACTAGCACCATGAACTGTGAAGATGTTTGCCTCTAAGCATAATCTCTTTGTAATAACAGAAGATGGAATGCATTCATCTCCTCTATGGAAACATCCTTCCTACAGTGCTCTGTCTCTCCTCCTCCTCCTTGCTGCACTCTGTTGTTCTGTACAAACATGTAAAATGTCAACAAATATCAACATGTAGCTACCTAAATTAATTACAATGATTACAAACCAGATTGCGTTTGGGGGAGACAAATGAATATGAATGAGAAAATAAATATATCAGGGTGAGTTATGGTGCCTCTGGATTTGCATGATCTGAATATTAGTGCCTGTGCATCATGATGTGATACACCTGTTCACTTTCATTTTGTGAGAGCAAGTACCAGCCATGATTGAAGATGTTGTTCTTTGTCAGATATAACAAAACTGGAGATGTTTCAATAAGGTGTATGGTTTATAGGAGCTAATGGGTGTAGGTTGTAAAAGGTATAAGACGATACAAACGAAGATGCATAGTTTTTGAGAGGGGCGGGGACACAGTTTTCTACTCGGCACATTTCATCTAAAGTGATTGAATTAGTTTTTGTGAAGAGTCAAACATATTGCTTACATTTAAACCTACCAAAACCTGAACATCGCTGGGTTAAGTGAGTGCGCTTGTTCCCCTTATTTGCTTAAAAAATAAATTAAAATGTCATGATCCGCCTCAATAATCCCATCATTTGTAAAGGTAGGGTTTGTCTTTGATTTAGTGACATCTTAGTTTGTGGCATGCTTGGATACAATGTTCCTCAATGTTCCTCAATGTTCCTCAATGTTCCTCAATGTTCCTCAATGTGGGCAGACAGCTGTATCTGATAACTACTATGTGTGTCATCACTTATAGGAGGTACGAAAGCTTTGACCTGTTGCAATGATTAGGTCAAATACATCTTATTAAAACCTGCTGGAGCGTGGATTGCCTCCAGAACATATTTCACTATCAGCAGATGTATTTTTATAAAGTTTAGCTATATAATTATTCTAAAATCTGATTCATAGAACCTGTAGTTGGTTCATACCACGGTCCAATTGAATCAGTCCAAGAATTGGTTTGGTTGTCTTGTCTGCACCTGGGTTTGATTGACAGCTTCACAACAGCCCAAACAATCTGTGCTAGCCAGGCAAACAGATCTGAGTTTGTTTGATTTGAACCAAATAGGTAATGTGTTAAAGCATTTATCAAAGTTATTGCAGAGATCTGGAAACAAAAAGCAATTCCTACAAAGCAGCAAGTAGTTGATCCAGATTGCATAAACCAATGTACCTATTTATTACTGATAGGACACTCTTATGATAGGAGTCACATGACTTAGGTAGACAGCCGAGAGCATCAGAATGGTCCTTTCTGATATCCTTGCACGCTTACTTTTAATGTGAGTCGTGCATACTACAAGCTTTCTGTAATAAATGAGAACTGTCTGCAGCAGGGGAACACACTTAACACTGTTAACCAACCTCCTACAGTTACACACATATTTTCATCACTTTTAAGTTTGGTCAAAGCAGTGGCCTTCATTTTGATTCAGATGTTATCACTGCTGATATTTGAAGGGAAAAAACACAATGGCTATGAGAACAACAAACTAAATGAAGAATGAAGGGAGCAAACCTCCCTCCCACATTTGACCCTGCATGAATGCCAATGCTAATTTCTTCTTCTTCAGCTTAAAGAAAGTCTTTATTATAAAATACTTTTACAATTCTGTTTCACAGTTTAATTATCACTGAGTTCTACCTATACTCACACAAATTCATTTATGGATCAAATAATCGTTTTGCAATTCTTTCAAAACGACATCATACCACTTCTCAACAGCATAAGGTGATGTATTTAAAGTAACATTTCATTAAAACATATTATCATCATTAAAACATAAAAGCCTCGTATTTTAGTATGTCTGAACATTTTGTGGAAAATTAACACAATTGTGAATCAATTTAGTTTATAGATTCATCGTTTAAGCATTACAAACACAAAAGGATTTCTCCTACATTCAGTAAATGTATCATTTCAGTTTTTATAACATGTGAAATATAGAAACTACAATATTAAGATAGTTAAACTGCTGGCAGATTAGCTTGTTGCAGTGGGGTTGTTCGACACGCTACCTTCATATTCTTGTCGGATGTAAAAAACACTTTGGATATTTTTACAATTTTCCGTTTTTGGTGAACCATCTGATCATCTGTACATTCATGTGTCTGGCCCCGTTGGACATGACTTCAAGGCTGACATCATTACAAAGAATTGATGGCCAAGACTATGAAATTAAGACCCCGGTTGTAATACAAACAACCATCTTTGAATGTGTTTGAGAACTGTTTCCACAGCAGGTCCGCCACTGAATGCTGATCAATGCTAGTTTTACTCTTTACTCAGTGTGTGAGGTTGAGAAGGAGAGGAAGTGATGTTTCCCATCATGCTCTCTGCCTCTTTCACCGCCAGTGGCGCAAACCGTGTAACCATGGTTACCAGAGTAAATGAGAGATGGTGCCCTGAGCTGGGATGACAGGGAGAGGGGGCAGGGTGTGTGTGTGTGTGTGTGTGTGTGTGTGTGTGTGTGTGTGTGTGTGTGTGTGTGTGTGTGTGTGTGTGTGTGTGTGTGTGTGTGTGTGTGTGTGTGTGTGTGTGTGTGTGTGTGTGTGTGTGTGTGTGTGTGTGTGTGTGTGTGTGTGTGATAAAGTGTGCATGTAGGCATTCTGTCGGAGCGGTTGGACTCGTGAAAACCAGATCCATACACAATGATAGGCTTTAATGTTGTGTGTCTGGGGAAATAAAGGCCAATGAGATGTGACAGATGAACGGGAGTAGGCGGCTGATATGAAGACGGAGAGACGAGTGCCCGGCGTATCCAAACACCTTTACCTCCTGATTTACATCATAGGACGCGGCCATGCTGCAGTGACGTCTCGCTGCAAAGCCTGTCTGGGTTTTATTGTTTGGGCATCAGTGCTGTGTGTATATTTATGTGTATGTGTGCTTGTTGCTCAAAGCTTTATCTCCTCCATTTGGAAACCTCTCTCCGCGGCCCCGAAGAGTCATGTGGTAGCCATGTGGCTCACGCTAATGGACAAGTAATGGGCTTGCAAACAGCTCAGCTATCACCTAAGTGCCTGCAGATAATAAAGCAGTTTGTCATACTCTCTGTGTGCACACAAATACACACAGAAATACATATGCAAACACACAAGCAAGTACAAATACATACGCAAACACACAAGCAAGTACACGCAGACAGACAGACAGACAGACAGACAGACAGACAGAGAGACAGACAGACAGACAGAGAGACAGACACACAGACAGACAGAGAGACAGACAGACAGACAGACAGACAGACAGACAGACAGACAGACAGACAGACACACAGACAGACAGAGAGACAGACAGACAGACAGACAGAGAGACAGACAGACAGACAGACAGACAGACAGACAGACAGACAGACAGACAGACAGACAGACAGACAGACAGACAGAGAGAGACAGACAGACAGACAGACAGACAGACAGACAGACAGACAGACAGACAGACAGACAGACAGACAGACAGACAGACAGACAGACAGACAGACAGACAGACAGACAGACAGACAGACAGACAGACAGACAGACAGACACACACACACACACACACACACACAGGCTTATCACAGTATGAACACAGATTGCTCATCTTAAGTAAACTGACTGAGATTGTGTTTATCTGTATCCGTGTGTTTTAACATGGAGATACTGACATGGTGTATACAAGGAATACGGAATACACACTGTTGATAAAGCCTAAATAAATATATGTTTACGAATAATTCAAATGGGGGTCAGAACATTTGTTTGAGTTTGAAGGCAGTGTGTCAAGTTTTAAATCCGGTTTTAGGGGGGTTTCATCTGCTAAGCAACATGAATATATTTTTGGGGGATCTAAACTCATTATTTCGCATCTGTCCATACAGAAGGGATTATTGGGATACTGTGGAATTTTTGAAAGTTGAGGAGCAGCACAGAAGGTTAACAGGTGGATATGTTTACATCGATGCATGGATGAAATACTTGTCAGTCCAAACAAAACCAGGAATTACAAAAAATAAATAAAAATCTGTGCCACGAATGCCAGGAAATGTCCTCATCTTATTTTTAAATATGTTTAATTTGTTTCACTGCATTTTTTTTGGGCAACCAGTGTATTGGGGGGGGGGGGGGAGATGGGATGAAGCGCTACACGCAAAGCGTCTCAGACTGGATTTCAAACCAGTGTCCTTCGCATGGGGAACAAGCCCCATTACATAGGCCGCCAGAACTACAGAGTACATTTTTCTAAGGACACTTCTAAGGAATTCGAGTTCTGACTTGTTCCGAAGCGTTCAAATACCTTTAATGGAGACCTGTGACAGGTAAGTCTTGAGGGTTTATTCATGTAAAACACAGCTTCCAAATCCAGTGTCTTCAAGGCGGTCCACTACCGACTTAAAGACACTAAGCTTGATATAGTAAAAATAAACACAAGTACTATCACACTACCCCGCACGGTAAAAAAAAGGTTTTGGTTCCACGCTTGCAGACTTTAATTATATCACTGGCATAACGGCATCTTAAACTCTTGGACCGGCTCACTGGAGTCTGCTTTACGACATAAAACTAGGTTGTTAACAATATCAAACATAACACTTTGCCGGTCCAGAAACGTGGATACATACAACACAAAACAGAAAACTGTATTGTTTAACTCAATTCAAAGACTCTTGCCAACATACATAATAATACGCCTATATGGCTCTTACACTAAGCAGCTGTTGAAGAAAATAGAGAAAACTACTCATTGGTGCTGAACAGCTGATTATGACACGAAACCCTCTGAGGCGTAATGAGAGGAAGCTTTTTGGATTCAGCCCCGCAGACACATTAATCATTGATAGGTAAGACCGCGTGATGCCTTTGTGAATTACAAATGCCTTACAGTAATGCTACACAAAACTCAACACTATGTATATTGTTTCTCACTGAACACATTTCTTTAACAGGAAAGCACAGGTGTTGCTAATGACATGAACAATAGCTGTATACCATCTAGGTGTGTGATTACCCTGCACATGTTTACAGCCCAACTGGGGACGTCTTTCCTTAGCACTGTGAAAAGTGCTGTAGAATGTAATTTATGATAGGGACTACGGTTGCTCTGTGGAGCAGAATTCGTCACTTTCACGCCCGGGATTGGAACCATGTTAAATTGAATCGTCCATATCAAATAAACTCAATTCTATTTAATTTAATCCTGATTCCAAGGCCCCGCGGTGACTCACTTTCCACATCAGTAGCATGGGTTACAGGGACACTGAAATGAGCGGAGCCTTCGTTAAGGATATTAATTACCCATGTTCTTTAACTGCAAGGAGGAATCAAAATGTCAGCTGTGAAAAAGGTATGTAAGCTTTCACAAAGATACACTAGGATGTATCACAAGGGGAAATGATTGGATTGAATATGTTTCTGTTATTGTGTCCAACTCGCATAAAACTGCTTCTGACACTGAATGGTGTAATGTAATAAAGTACATTTACTCAAGTACTGTACTCATGTATGAGTTTGTTGTACTTGTTCTTAACTTGAGTATTTCCATGTTACTTTTTTGGAAGCCAATATCGGTTTTTTAACTCTACTATTTCCCTTTCATGCATAGAGGTCACGACAGTGGACAGCTATTCAAAAGGTGTTTTCTTGTATATGCATTGTTTTTTTTTGCATAGTTGCACCATCAGCCACTACATAGGACCCTATTGCATCATCCCATACACTGCTACTCAGTGCCAAGTCAGTGTAAGTGCATGATACATGTCTCTAAACCTAGATGGACGACAGAAAGCCACATGGACCAAGTCACCCATCTTTATCTTGCCAATCCTTTTATGGAAAGCGTCCCCTGCAGGTATAAAAAATGTGGTGACAAGTAACAACTAAGGAATCATATAATTGGGGCGGTGGTGGCGAAGTCGATAGGGACTTGGCTTGGTAAGTGGAAGGTTACCAGTTCAAGGGGGCGCGGCCGTTCTTATGTTCTCTGAGGGGAGGCTCACCTTCCCACACTTTGAAAACCCCTGGTGTAGATGATACACATTATTGCATCAATAAAAATAATGCAGAATTAAAATATATATATATATACGGAAAAGGGACATTATGCTTCACAAGTGCTTTTACTTTTAGTACTTGAAGTATATTTTGATTCAAATATTTTTAACTTAAGTAAGACTTAAATAGACTTAAGTCTGAATGCAGGACTTTTACTTGTAACAGAGTATTTTTGCAAATGAGTATTGCTACTTTTCGCGAATCGAAAATCTGAGTACTTCTTCTACCACTGATTGTAGCCGATGCTAATTCCATAATAAGTCTTAATTAGAGCTACAGTACAGCTTGTAATAGAGAAGAGGGTCTTCTCCTCTAATTAAGAAGGCAGATTAATTTAATTTGCAGAAATGAAATTCAGATGGTGGTGTCAGGTATGGTCCCTGAAGGGAAACTTATCATCAGTAAACAATGAACGGAACTTAAATGTCAAACATAACTGTGACTTTAACAGCATTTACTGAGAGCTCACCAACTGAAAGTAAAATTAAGGGGGAGGGGAAATGTGCCATACCTGGTGAGATCGGACTGCTGTTGGAGTTGCTCTTGCACTTTACGACAAACTTCGCCAGCGGTGTCATAGATTTTGCCCACTTTGGTGAAGAGGGCGGCGATCTTGTCGCTGCGGAGAAATCCAGCCGCCCGTCTCTTAAGCAGGTGACCGAGGCAGGCCTCAATGGCAGCTGCAGAGAGAAGATGGGAAGACTTAGGAGCCACGATATTAACAAGAGAGGAAAGCGGGATAAAAGAGAGCAGAAAGGGGGCCTCAGCCGGTATGAGAGGTTACTAGCGAAAACAAAAGATGGAGGACAATAGAAAGTATTGGTCCACATTCATTCTTAAGAACAAGATTCACCCATCTTGTTCACTAGAGCCTGGGACACTTCCTGTGGTGGGGTGCACTGACTTCCTGTACAGATGAATGACTAGAGCTAATCCGGCAATTTCTTGAGTAATGGTTGTCTATGGGCGTGTCATGTGATACTGCATTATATAAAGCAATATAAAGTATAGATCCTGTTTGATTCCATTTCCACAGGATCTAGCAAGCAATGTGCATGGCTTGTTAGCAGAGGTTTACATTCAAGCCACTATGAATTTACAATAAAGCCTTTTCATTTGACTAACACTGATTAGTGACATTACTATGTAACACTCACGCTTCTATTGGCTAGCGCTGAGCAGACTGGGCTCTGGTTTCAGACAGAGGGTGAAAAGAGGTGCTGCAGCACTGGCAGTATGAGAAAAATAAAGAGCTTTTTGAACATTAAAGCATGGAGACACAAAACACTGATATGAACCTGAAAATGAGCACAGCAGGGCCACTTTGGGAACCTCAGAGGGGGAGTTGGTGTGTTTCCAGATCCTTGATTGACTGAAATATAACCAGAATTTTTTAATTCAAAAACCTTTTTCCGAGTTGACCTTTTGTCCTGAGACAGTGGCCCTATGGAAGCCTGTGAAATATCCAAAATGGAAAAATGTCATCCCCTGTTGAGTATGAATGGAGATAATGTTATTAGGGAACACTTTCCTCTGTATTTTTGTTCTAGGGGAGCGATGACGGCAGCTTATTCAATTAGAAGCAACACAGTCACCTGAAATGTGATTTTCAGGAGTGAGGCCCGATTGTTGGCCGCCTACAAGCCTTTAAATATTTAGAGGGTTGGAGGCAGTATCCGTGTGCAGCTGCTCCCTGAGCGTGCCCTTTTACTCCGCGGATGCTCGTGTCGCCCGTTCGTTACTGGAAAGATAAGACAGTATAAACTTTAATGATCTCTGTGGGGAAATTGGTGTCTGCAGCAGAAAGAGGAAAAATGGTGGGTGGCAATTTCTGTGCAGCAACAGCCAATGTGACCATGATTCGAAAAGTAACTCTTTGAGAAAATCCGCCTTAAAAAGTATAACGTGAATAACATAAATTATTTTCAAAATGTGCGAAACATTGATATAGGATGTTTTCGAAAAGGAAAAAAAATACTAACTTTATCCTGTACTGTATATACAAAGTGTACAAGACTGAGACACTTTGCCATGCTCCAATGCAGGATCTGTTTGGTATTTCGATACATGTTTTGTTTGTGAGACCTATATTGATTAAAAAAAGAATTATGCCCAGCCCTTTATTACCACAATGGAACAAATAAGCATTTTTATATTAAAATATATAAAAATAGAATATAAATACACATAAATCACCAGGTTCATTCTTTTTCATTATAAGAGTGTTAAGTATTTATATTTTCATGATCAGATTGGCACAGAAACATTACCAGTGCTGGCTTGTTTGGGGGACTGAAAAAGGATAGTATTAAGGTAATTAACCTGCTGATGTTCATATATCATATGAAGCAAGAAGAATAATCACCCAGGGAAATGCATTGACTCGAAAACAGTCTCTTTCAAGCCAAGTCCATTAGCCGTCCCCCCCTCTCTGTAATTGCTGCATTAATGTTCAGCCATAATGAGCCTTTTAGGACTGATTCTAAAAGCAACATGTAGCACGATTATTCAAACAAACACAAACAGAGAATCTGCCTCGTACGCATTTATATGTATGTGGTTCAATGCGGTTTTATAATTACAAATAATATACTAACTTAAATAATGGGTTTCATGCAAATGGGTATCACAAGAATATAAATAACTAATAACTCTAGAGAAAGCTGCGCGTCTGAGCACCCTGAGCTTTTTCTGCTCGTATTTCCCTCAGTGAGTTGAATCTAGTGGATAATACAGCGGAATACAATGACCGACAACAACATCATTCTCCGTGATGCTGGGAAAACATGCTTTATGAGCGTAATAGTCTGCTTTTATTGCTGCTCCCGGAGCCTTACAGCGAGTGCTTGAGGTTTTAGCTCTAAAAGTCTGCACAGTATATTCACAGCAGCTTTATTCTGGCAGATTAACATGAGAGAGAAGCATAATGCCATAGTTCATTATTATAAAGCTGTAATATAAGTCTCAGGGTTTTTTGATAGGGATTAGGGCTTTAAAGTTGGGAGGTTTGCAGACAGTGTGATAGTTGTGGAGGGAGCATTAATGCATGGTTGTTTCTGTGGAAACATAAGAAGGGAGCGAGCGGCTCTCACCGGGGAGAGGCCTCCTCTCATTCTGCTAATTCATGTTAGGGTGTGTGTGGCTCTAATGACTCATCAAATATTTTCTATCATGTTCGTTATTGCCTTTATGTTGGGTTTGAGGAAAAAACATTTAGAAATATGTGCTTTGTTTTAACATAGTTTCTCACAGGACTGTTACACAACACTCGCATTAGAGAATGGATTAGTTTCCGTGTAGCCCATTTGCCCGACTCCAGAGGTCAGGTTATACGAGTTCAAGTGAAAACCCAGAATAGCAATCTTCACAGATCTATCACAAAGATATGTCTGCTGCTGGAGGACCCTGTGTGAGACTCACTATGCCCACCAACACACACCTACACAGCCCACAGTTACACAATTGTATTGATCTCTCGGAAATGGAAGTTTTGATGGATTTTGTCTTTGAACTGACATGGCTGTTTATATCCTGAAAAAAAGTGTCATTTTGTGTTTGTCCACCAGTACAATTAGGGGCCAGAATGTAGCAGCCAACCTTTATATTAAGAACAGAGTGGTGCAGGAATGAGTCCTAAAACCCGAAAATGAGTTAGAATTTTACCATTTCCGCTTCCCCTCGCTTCGATGTCAACGTTTTTTAACACGTTTGTGGTTAGAGGCCTTAAATAAGGTATGTTGTTAACACTAGCACAAGAGATTTTCACGTTTTGTACCATAACATAAAATATGTCATTAAATGTCCAAAGCTTCTATGAAACTTTGAAAAATGGCGGTTGCTAACAGGTAAGAAATTGTATTACCAAATGACATCATGCCAACATGAGGCGGCCTTGAACTAAGCGGTGGTCACACGCAGTCATGTGACCGTGATATGGTTCAAATTCCCATTGCTATTTGTCGAGGGAGCCCTTGTGAGGCTAACTTGGCCGACAACATGTTTTAATCACAGCATTCCTACACACCAACGCTAACCCCTAGATTCCACGTCGTGTTACGGCTGCGCCGCGGCGTTCGCAAAGATCGCGACCAGTCCAGTCAATGGGTGCTATTCCACCAGAAGCGTCTCAGCGCTGGGCTCCGCTCAAAATAGGATTCAAGTCTATTTTTTGACGTTGCAGAGGCGCGGGCAGGAAGTGGACCGGTCAGAGCATCCAGCCCATCCCCAAAATAAACACTGTACAAACATTGTAAAAAAAAAAAGAGGCTAAAGTGTTGATGAGAAAAAAAAGAATTTTCTCAATACATTGCTTATTTACGGTATAATACATGTTATGTTTTCAATATATGTTTAGTAATGTATGCGTTTACAGTAGGACCTGAAGTAATTGAGTCCTGCACTCGGATGTGGGTCGGACTCCAGGGATGATTTTCGTAAATCGACACAGAGCTGCGCAGTGATGGACTTGGACTCGTGAATTCTCGCACACGAGGACTCGGAATCCGATAAAGGTTTGACTCGTGCACTGATGGACTCGGACTCGCACATTGACGATCGGACTTAGACTTGGACTCGAGCAAGTTTTGTCTCAAGTCTGGATGTACTCTGCCCCAGGCATGTGCAGCTGAGAGTTCCCGTACCGCGACCCCCACTATTCTCAGTAGGGATGGGTATCGATACCGATACTGCCACATTATATATTCACTTTATTAACTTCTTGTGCTTCAAGGTTAATTGAATGGAGTAATTCTTATATTTTATACACCCCTTTTCCAATTATTTCAGTTTATATATATCACTGAGGGATGGCAATGAGATATTGCTAGTTATAAGGGGTTAGAACAATGATTTTGGGTGGTTTAAAAAAAAGTGAACATAGACTTGCACATACTTGTCTCTGCTTAAAAAAATCTAAAGAACTTATCCTGTGAATTTGGATGGTTGTGCTTTGAAGGAATTTGTGTGGACAAGAAATAAAGCACTAAGCATTTTAGAGGTAGTGGCAGGTGCATCTGGAGCTGTCTCCACTGAGATCATTAGCAGATCTAATGAAGTCAAAGCTAATTAGTTAGCGCTGCTTGTCTCCCTTCCTGTCTGTTGGACAAACTCAGGATCCTGTTTCTGCTGCTGTCAGTGTCTCACTGTCACCTCTCACAATAGTCCAGCTCCTGCCCCTTCAATGTCTAGGAAAAGTCTGTTCTGTCTATGCATCACTGCAGATGTTTGTCTGAACACTCAGGTCTGACTGACCGTGGATGGCAGAAAGACACTTCTTCCTCCCAACTTCTAAAGGTTTTGTTAAGGAGTACTGCAAATAACTTACATTTTGCGAGTCAATAAAAGCCCAACATTGAAAGTGTTTGATGTAGCAACCATTATCTAAAATGTTTGAGGGCAAAATATTAAACAGGTCAGTAATTTATGAGAATGAAATATGGATTTTGTGTCTTATACCCAGGCTTGGGGAGTACCGGGCTACATGTAAAGGGGTTACATAATCAGGATACAAAAAAAGGTAACAGTCGTTTTGCTTTTCAGTGAAGCAAAGCCATGTGGTTCTTTGACCAATAAAATCACACATTTTCAAGTTTGTTTTCCCGTTAATTCAGGGCTTTAATCCGTAAGGGATTTCACTATCTATTTTCTAATAAAAATGTAAAAATGTAACATCTGAAATGTTGAGTTTGTTCTCGGAAAATGACCTCCCGGCTCTGTAATTATTATACATTTGACCGATAACTGCCATAATATGCTGTTGTTATAAGACAGGCTTCGATACATCGTATATCGACATAACACAGAACCTCTTTATTGATCATGACATCTCTTGGTACACATACAGAACACTAGTCATATGTAGCTGCATGTATGTTCCAGCTATGATTGATGGCTTTAATATTCATGGGAACCTTTAGGCCCTACAAGTCTATACAGTAAATGTGACATCATTGTGCATTACTGTTCACATGTAACTGTTGAGTGATCGTCTCATGTTGGATTTATTGCTTTCATACCTTTATGCATCAGGAAAAATAAACCCTATAATCTATCATTATTGATACAACCAGGAAGTAAGAATGTAGCTCATACTTTTGTTTGTAAACTTTGTTCTGGTTGATAACTAGCCCATAACATAATTATAACACAGCTAAGTTTAATACTCAAATCTTATTGGTCAATTTGGACAACCCAGAGGTTGTTAATTTTCGCTAACAGAGGAGAATGGACCGTTGCTAAGAAGGATCAAGGGACTATGTGCAGTCAGCAGCAGCAGTTAAAAAGAGGGCGATCTTTTCAAAGCCTTGAAGTCAATAGTTCTGAAAGTGATAACTGAGTGAACTGCAAAATCTCTTTTGGCTGTAAAATGGTTGGATTTAGGCTTAGAGCAGATCAAAATGAAAGCTTTCATTTGCAGAGTAGGGTCAGACCGTCCCTCAGCCCCTTCAGCCAGATAATCTTACACCAGCCAATTTATTACCCAAAGTGATGTTATATTCCAAAACCGCAAAGAATAAGCATGATAGTGCATTCAAATGTCTTTTCTCTTATGTAATCAACTCTATCAATGGAGAAAATAACTTACTCTCCGACAATATACATATTGGGATGAATGGGATTGTAAATAAATGTCTAGGATCTTAAAGGTGACATGTCATGCTTTTCCGGTTATTGTCCGTCCCCTTGTGTGTTATGAAGGTTTTTATGCATGTAAACGGTCTGCAGAGTCAAAACCCTCAAAGTACACCATGTAGGGAGTAAAACTCTAAAACAGAAAATACCTCCCCAAAACGCCTCGTTGGAGATACGTCACTGCCCATTTGATTCTTCCGGGTACATCATGATTTCATGTCGTCCCCAGAACGAAATGGACCAATCCGTGGAGCCGTTACGTTACGTCCGCGCAGCCGTTACGTTAAGCCCCCGCTGATTGGTCCAAATTGACCAATCCACAGACTTCCTCACACACTCAGTGCACGCAGCTCAGCTGATTTCTCCTCCCTGGCTGCAGGCTGATAACAGACAGTTGGGATCGCAGCGAAATTCTCTCTGCAGACCCATTCTCACAGCGTCTATCAACCTTTTTCTTACTCAATATCAAGCCACACTTATTGTTTTTACTTCGGCTGTGACTTTGTGTGTGCTCAGGGTGAGTTTGGCTGTGTATCGCTAAACAAGGAAATCACACCTCCACGGAGCTTAGCGCGATTCACAACGTCCCGACTGGTCCCGACCAATCGGAGCACACTGGGCTCACAGGGAGGGGGGGGGGGGGGCAAGAGCTGCAGCGAGCCGTTTAGTGGAGAGAGTGAATACTGCTGAATACACATACTTTACAGAGATGCTGTATGCGAAACGGTGAGTTTGGAAAATTGCACAGTATAAATCTATTCTAGTAGACCTCAACAATGGTCCTGGATGGATATCCTCGTGGATTCATCTTCCTATTATACACACATGCATTTCCAAACATTTGGACTACCTATGTTGCAAATGTATTATCTTTTCAATTTACACACGGCATCTATTGCACGTCTGTCCGTCCTGGGAGAGGGATCCCTCCTCTGTTGCTCTCCCTGAGGTTTCTCCCATTTTTTCCCTTTAAACTGGGTTTTCTTTGGAAGTTTTTCCTTGTACGATGTGAGGGTCTAAGGACAGAGGGTGTCGTATTGTCATACTGATATTCTGTACACACTGTGAAGACCACTGAGACAAATGTAACATTTGTGATATTGGGCTATATAAATAAACATTGATTGATTGATTGAACAATGGAATTATGATCAGTGGAAATGGCCATGACATGTGACCTTTAACAGTGGGTGTTTCCAATGTTGAGTACGCTTGCTTGGGAGCACATGTCTTCCGAGTCACATGCTTCAGAAGCAAGGCAAGAATACTTCCTGGCTTTCGGAAAACGCAGAGTGGAACAGGCGAGCAAGTGTGCAGGTGTGCGTCATATGAGAGGCCCCACCTTACATTTTCCGCCACAGATTTGGGGAAATTGGTCCGTGCGCAAAGCATTGTGGGGATTTTAAGACCGCGGAGTCTACACATGTGCAGCCTCGAAATTTCTACAAAAGAAGTACGCCGGGCTAGGTAGTTTTCCAAGTATGCTGGACATTGGAACAGTCCTTCGGCGGCACTCGATGACATAGTATGCTTGAAATAGTGGCTCTGCAGCAGCTTTACTCGACATTGAGAAACACCCACAGTCTTCATTTTCTCTGATCTCTTTTATACCCTTTGTGAACTCTACGTGTGCTATTATTTTAATTTTTAACTTTAATTGATAGTGTGGCTACTGGTTAATGTTCTGCCTATTATGCTTTTTGGGGGTTTCCCTTTCCTATAGTGTTTTATAGGTTTTTGTGCATGTAAATGGTCTGCAAAGGCTAAAATCCCTGTGTTCCTCTCCCACTCCCCCCCCCCCCACCTCCCTGATACACCTCCATTGGACTACTGTGTTTACGTCTAAAACATAATTACATCACTATGTAATACCTGCACTGTAATTGACTAGCGCTCCAACACATTAGCTCTACTAAGACATGTCACAGTAGAGGCACAGAATACACATGCTGAATATGAGCATAACAGGGGGGGCCCTCTTTAGGGCCATACTTATATTTAGAACTGGCATTGTACTGTTGGTTGAGAAGTTTCAAATATAGACCTATCACATGCTTGACTTGGAACATTACCTGACATAACTCTACTCCGGACTATTTTTATCCATTTCCAAGCGTCTGTCTGACTTTATGAGTCATGATTCCGCTCCTGATCTAAGCCCAGATAAACAAAGTAAAAGGAGAGATAGAAGAGGACATGAATAAGAGAGTCCGGAGACAGATGGAGTACATGGAGTAGGAAATAAACAACATGGAGGAGTGACAAAAAAACAAGAGATGAAATTGTTTTTAGCAGAGAGAATGGGAAATTCTCGCCCTTTCCTCCCACTGCCCACTCCCACGAGGGAATCACAAAGTCTGCTGCTGTGTTTTTGCAGAAATGTATGCAACTATTCTGTTCAAAAAGCTCAAGTTCTGGCCTGCAGGAAGCAAATCCAAGCGACACTATAACTTTTAAAACGAGGCCATAACCCAAACTTGAATTCATAAGCAATTCAACACACCTTTAAATCCAATACACAAAGGGATTTTGCAATCCGTTAGAAGATATAGAAGCCTTTCAATCCTGTATAGGACTCCAAATGACATCCTGCCTAGAATACACTATAAAACAAACTGACTACGATATATTTAATGCCGCTCTAGGCAACTTTTTATATCAGTGGCTCCAAACTCCAGAGAGAGGAAAAAGATAAATGTGAATTTCATACCCAGAAATACTGTGAGGTAAAATGAATCAGCCATAGAGAGCAGGCTCACATTTACCACCCTCTATTTCTATTTCATTTCAACTCTTCCTCTAGGCACAGACTTCCCATCGGTGATCCTGCTATAATCCATTTAGGCAAACAGGGGACATGATGGTTATGTTACTGCGCCTTTTTTGTGATTTCTTTGATGAAAACACATCACAGCTCTAATGACCAATCTAACCTGAGTCATAAATGTGTCGGTGATTCTTCTTAATGTCAGTTTCCATTAGCCAGAGCTGATATTACATTACATTGCATTTAGCTGACGCTTTTATCCAAAGCGACTTACAATAAGTGCGTTCGACCAACAAAATACAAACTTGAAGAAAACAGAATCAAGTACATCAGGCTTCATAGAGAAAAAACATTTCAAGTGCTACTCAACTGGCTTTCGATAAGCCAGCCCTTTATTAGTATATAAGTGCTTTGTTAGTCATTCTATCGCTCGAAGTGGAGTCGAAAGAGATGAGTTTTCAGTCTGCGCCGGAAGGTGTGTAAGTTATCTGCTGTCCTGATGTCAATGGGGAGCTCATTCCACCATTTTGGAGCCAGGATAGCAAACCCACGTGTTTTTGCTGATGGGAACTTGGGTCCCCTTCGCAGCGATGGTGCAGCGAGCCGTTTGGTTGATGCAGAGCGGAGTGCACGTGCTGGGGTGTACGATTTAAACCATGTCCTGGATGTAGGAAGGGCCAGATCCATTCGCAGCATGGTACGCAAGTACCATTGTCTTGAAGTGGATTCTAGCAGTTATCGGAAGCCAGTGAAGTGAGCGGAGGAGCGGCGTGGTGTGGGAGAATTTAGGAAGGTTGAAGACCAGGCGAGCCGCTGCATTCTGGATGAGCTGCAGAGGTCGGATGGCACATGCAGGTAGACCAGCCAGGAGGGAGTTGCAGTAGTCTAGGCGTGAGATGACGAGAGCCTGGACCAGAACCTGCGTCGCTTTCTGGGTCAGCTGGGGACGTATCCTCCTGATGTTGTAAAGAGTGTATCTGCAGCAGCGGGTTGTAGCAGCGATGTTTGCAGTGAAGGACAGGTTGTTATCTAGGATCACACCCAGATTCCTTGCAGTCTGAGTCGGGGAAACAACAGAGGTGCCAATGTTGATTGTTAGGTCAAGAGTGGGACAATCTTTTCCCGGAAGGAAAAGCAGTTCAGTCTTGTGATGATCAGACATCCACTGAGAGATGTCAGCTAGACAAGCAGAGATGCGTGCGACGACCTGGGTCTCTGAGCGGGGAAATGACAGAATTAATTGGGTGTCGTCAGCGTAGCTTAACTCGCTTCACACAGCGAGGAATGATGAAACATTGAAGACGTTTAAATCCAGGCTGAAGACTATTCATTTAGCATTTGCCTTTCATTAAATCAAATAACTATCTTACGATGCACTTTCACTTTTATTCAAGTGTTTTTTTACTTGTCTTATCTTGTTTTTATTTGTATTATTGGCTCTTTTAAGTATTTTTAAATGTATTTTAATGTAAATGTATATTGTGCAGTGATGCAAACACAGGTATGGTGAAAAAAGAGCGAACTATTCGAAGCAGGAAAAAAAACAGTGTAATATACCATCTGACAAAGGCCTGTGCTATAATGCTTCAATTAACTGGCTATTCTTTATAATATACTCAGATCAATAGGAGACAGAGATGTTAAGTTATAAATCAAGGGTTTTTATTATTATTTACAGGTAGATATTATACACTTTTGACTTTAAGGGCTTCAGTTTTTCTTCTTCTCCTTTGCTTGTGAAAGTGTTTCTACTGCTTTACGTCTGCTTTACAGTACTAACTGCTTTACACAACCGACTAGTGCTGCTGCTGCGTCATGATGTCACCGGTGCTTATCAGGCTCTAGCTCCGAACCGGCCCTGGAACCGCGTTCAGGGCCTCGCAGCGGGGTTACATTGCAGAAGTTCGCTGCATTTGCGCATGACTGATGTGCAACAACATGTGACTCCTCTGTTTGTCTTCTGTTGGTCGCTTGTTAGCAGACCCTTCACACGACAGCAGAGCAAACAGGTACAGGAGGCGTAGAGCGAGGGATCATTGGTACTTGGTGGCTAATTGGTGGCTAATTGGTGTTCACACCAAGTACTGTGCCGTACTTAGTACCCCAGGGCACTTAGGCCCCGGCCACACGAGGATGAAAGCGGCTAAACGCATAGGATTAACGCAAACGCAAAAAAGCTTCCGTCCACACGGTCCACACGCAATATTCACCAGATAGTGTCTATGGTCTGTCCACACGAGACAGCTCCGTTTAGCAGAAGCTGCAGTACATATGCCAAGCCTGTACGTGGCGCTGTAACTTCCTCCACAAAAGCAGCGAAGAAGCATGGTTGTCATGGTTGCCCTTCTGTTTATTCTCCGCGGTGGGGGCCGAGGGAACCGGGCAGAGTTTTTCGCCAGTCAACGTGTATTAAAGTTTAAATCTTCCGACAAAATTATAAAAGTGCCGGTCAAAGGTCTTCTTTGTTATTTATTGAGCTTTAAAACAAATGAATAACGAATCTATATAATATAATAATAAAATACACGGAGCCTCTCTTTTTCCTCCCTCTCTTCGGACAGCGTCAGTGTCTGTCTCATGCAGCAGCTGATCCAGTAATGAGTGACCCCGGCCGACAGTAAAAATAAACATATTTATAACTAGTTTAGGTAGTTTGAGAGGTGTCTCCGTCCTGTCAGATTAGACTTCACTCGTGTTTAGGTCCATATCGAGAGAAAGATAAATAATCTGAATTCAGTGTGCAGTTTACTTTGACGCGGGGGGTGAGCAGCAGAGGTGGGGAGAGGCTGGGCTATTGCCTCATCATTATCAGAAAATGATCGTATAGGGCGTACACACGGAGCCGTTTGACCCCCCAGAGCGTTGCGTATGCCGTTCTATCCACCTTGGGACCCGTTATCGTTTCCGCAGTCGTTTAGTGCCGTATTCGGTCGTCCTCGTGTGGCCGAACGGTCTATATGACACTAAACAGTAATGCAAACGACCGTTTTCGTCCTCGTGTGGCCGGGGCCTTAGTACAGATCGCGTTCACACCGGAATAAGTTCCCTGAGGGAAGATTACGCAAATGAGCCGCTGACGTCACTTTGTCTTCTTCTGCTTTGGGTTTACTGGCAAACCACTTCACGGTGTATACTGCCACCCGAAGTCCCCGGCCGGAAGTCCCCAGAGTTGGGGACTGGCCTTCAGAGTAAATCGCCAGAACGCCGACACCTCCTCATCTCCACCGCTCCCATGTTTTATTTTGTGTTGCCATAAGTTATGGCCCCTACACACGGCGGCGTGCGTTGCCGCTTCAACGCTTCTGCCCATTCACTTTGAATGGGGTGACGTCACGCCTCGCCGAACTGCATTGTGCTCGCTGCAAAAGTAGAGCAATGTTCTACTTTTGACGCAAAGTCTACCCATGTGCAGCCTCGAAATTACCCCCAAACCAAGGACGTGGCCTCGGTGGAATTCCAAGTATGCTGGAGATTGGAACAGTCCTTTGGCGGCACTCGATGACGTAGTATCCTTGAAATATTGGCTTGGAAGCCAGTTTCCTCGCGATTGAGAAACGGCCAGTGGGTGAAACTGGTAGGTTTTCGCCTGTTTGGGGGGTTTATATCCAGTGTACTTCGTTTGGATGGACAGCTAGCAGGCATAGACAGTATTTAGCCAGCATGGAATGCTAATAATATTGATATCATTATGTAACCAAAATCCCTTCACCTTGTATTTGTTTGCATATGTCTGTATGTATATGGATCAAAATGGTTATTATTGATAGATTGACTGACCCCTAGATTCCACCGGGTCCGTCTGCGGCACTTTACGGCTGCGCCGCGGCGCTCACGGCCACTCTAGTCAATGGGTGCTATTCCACCACACGCGGCACGTTACAGCTCAGAAGCGTCTCGGCGCAGGGCTCCTCTAAAATTAGGATGAATCCTATTTTTGACGCGACGCAGACGTAACGTAATGTCGGGCAGGCAGGAAGTGGAAGGTTCAGAGCATATATATATATACACACACAAACTCATTTTGCAGACCCTATCCCTCCGTAGAGTAGAGGAGAAATGCCAGCGTTCTCCTCTGGTTTACAGGCACTGTGTAAATAATATATATAGAATAATTATGGTAATATTATTTTTTTACCACTAAAATACAGCAACATATCTTTGATTCATGTCGTTCATAACTGGAATATTACAATTATTATTAACTTTGTCTTTGTCTGAAAGTGCATCGTAAGTAGCCTGTCCAGGAAATATGCCCGAATCAACTCAAATTGCGAGCCGGCAGGCAAGACGCTCCGCTTCTGAAATGCTTCTGAAGCGCGCCTGGTAGGGTATGACGCCGGAGGAGGCCGGACCAAAACCGCGGCGCAGCCGTAACGCGCCGCAGACGGACCCGGTGGAATCTAGGGGTAAGAGATGGCTATGTGGCTGTGAGGCAGTGCGTCGTCTTTCAGCCAGCAGGTTGTGGGTTCGATCCCAGCCCATGCAACATGTCAATGTAAGATACCCATGGCCAAAGGTGTGTGAATGTGTGTGATTGTTATTTCCCTAGAGCAACTCTGTATGAAGGAGGTGTGAGTGGGTGAAGGACTTGTTGTATGTGAAGCGCTTTGAGGGGTCGAAAATACCTGATAAAGCGCTATATAAGTAAAGTCCATTATCTATATAACATGTGAATGTGGTTGAGGAGTCCTTATTTCATTTGTAATCATTCATGTTTAAAAAGAAAATGTATTAGAGAGGATAACATGTCTGGCCTGATGTTTTCCTGAATATCCCAGTATAAAGAGAACCACAAAAAGGAAAGAAGAAATATATGTCAAACGCTGATATTTGCTTTTTGAGGATGAGTACCAAGACAAAGAAATCAACAGCAGTGTTGACAGTGTCGGGCGGGCAGCACTCTGCAGTATCTGCTGGACGCAGGTGTGTGTGGAGTGTGTTTTGGCGAAGCTGCATGAGGATCAGCTCGGGTGGATTTAGTGTAAATTGACTCAGTCTCTCGAGGTTTCTGCCTCGGACGCCTTTTCCTTCTCTCTTGCGTGGGATGGGAGGATGTTTGGAGGGAGGAAGCAGATATGGTCAAGGGGTCAGCAAGCCAGGGTTGGCATGGCGACCGATCTGCATCTGCTTTCTGTTGCCATTGGAAATGAACTGTTGCGGCAGCTGCTGTGTGCGGAGCTTCAGCCTTAGCAGTTTAGCTTCGCCTGTCTGCAGATCGCCGAGTGGCAACCTTGGCTGTTTGAGCTGCGATGGAAGCTCTTCAGAGCGGCAGGTGCAGCGTCTGCTATGACTAAGACTGCAGTGCTCCAGCCCTGGCTGCATGAGACAGCGGATATAGGAGGGATTAGAAGGTTCAGAGCAGGGCTTAGTAAAATGTAATTATAACTGAGTTGAGTCAGAATGGAAATAAAGGGCAAGGGAATACACACAAAGGGAGTGCTGGGCTTAATACATGTCTGTATAACAGTCAAATACACAAATAAACTAACAAAGACAGAGCTGATCAGTTGTGCGAGTGTTACATAGTGATGTAAAATATGTCACGGAAGTAAACAAAGGAGTCCAATGGAGGTGTTTCAGGCAGGGGGGGTGGGAGAGAAACTCCCTCCAAAGGAAACTTTGGGATTTTAGCCCTATTTAGACAAACGGTCTGTGTGGAAAGTAAACCATTAGCTACATCCACTGACGACTGACAATGCACAAACACCTATATAACACACTACAGGAAAGGTAAACCCAAAAAGCAGAACAGGGCCCCTTTAATAAAGTATATCTAATCTAATATGACAAACCCATTCACTCCTTACTTTCCTTTTACCTTTCAGAACATTTCTCAAACACATGCATGCTGCACACAAACACACTGTTTCGATGTCCTCTGTATGAACAGTCATCCCATCGTCAGGCCTTTTATCTCTTTAACACACACACTTTCTCTCTAGTACGCGTGTGTGTTTCAGCATTATCGCCTCGTGATTCACACCTCGTCTTTACACCTCTTCCTCCACTCTCTCACGCTTCCTCTGCTCACCTTGTGACTTCCAACACCTCCTCTTTCTGTCCGTGCTTCTCTTTTCGTGTTCACTTATTACTGTGTGGTGTTTAGATTCTATAAGTGGTTCTGATGCAAGATGAAGTAACCGAGCAGCCTCCCAAAGAAATTCCAATGCGATTCATGGAGTGCTTATCTCTTGCAGAAATGACTTCTTTAGTCCAGATGAAGACAAAATGAGGCTTTATCAAGGAGGTTTCCTCCAAAACAGTATTTTAGATTGAAATACATTCTGAGCTTCCACAAACTGTGTTTTCTTGCTCAGGGCTATAGACACAAAGAGAGACTTTTGTAAAAAGACAAAAAGACAATAACTCCTGAAGGCTCTATTAGCTGTAGATGAACATAAAGAGTTGTTTTAGTTCAGAACAATTAAATGAATGAGGATTTTTTTCTACCGGAAGAAAAAATATCTTAAAGATATGCATATGAAGGCAGAACAGGACATGATTTTGGAATCACAAGCGTTCTGATTTTCTCTTGTAGTCCGAGTAGTATTTAAGAGGACATGTGCTCATTTCAGGTTCATATTTGTATTTTGTGTCTCCACTGTGACATGTCTCCATGCTTTAATGTTCAAAAAGAGGTGCTGCATGCAGCACCTCTTTTCACCCTTTTCACCTCCTTTCACCCTCTGTCTGAAACCAGAGTCTAGCTTTCACCAACACTTTTCTTACACAGACTTTCCCTGTTACCTTTAAAAGTAGAACTGTACATTTTAGATGTGAAGATTAAGGCACATTTTATTGTTATTGTTATGACATCTGAATCTGCTATGTAACTACTATAAAATGTAAGTAAAGTAGCAGTACCATTTTAATGTAATCTAAATTAACTCACACAGTAAGTAGTATTTTCAGTAAAGTTGCATTATATGTTGGAGAAAATGAGTTAGAACTTTGTTGGATGCTTAAGGAAATTGTGAAGTGTGGGGAAATATATATGTCAAATAACATTTCAAAAAAGGATTAGCTACCGTTTACAGAATTTAGCTTGCCCCAAACACACGTTATGAATGGGCACGGGAATACTTTCTATTTACTGTCTTTCATTAAGCATGACTAAGAGTAAGGAGCTACTGTAATCCATCAGCTGTCAGACGATTCTTCACCTCACATCCACTGAATGAATAGCTCCCAGCGGTGCCACCGCAGCAGCAGGCTGGCATTTTTCATAGCAGTCCTTCTCCTAACTGGCATGGTGTCACATTACAGTGAATCAATGGTTTCGCTGAGAGAAGACAGATGAGCTCATTATGTGAGTGGAGCACTAATCATGGTGATTGTCAGAGAGAGTTTGGGGTTGATTAAGCTCTGGGGCGGTCTGTTTCCGTACGCATGTGTCTTCACACCGTGGAACCAAAACAGCCAACAATACATGAATATCAAGTTTGTGCTGAGGATACTTGATATTCAGCAGTAGCTGTTGGCGCGCTGCTTCCTGAACTAAGTGTTTGTGATGTGTGAGATGTGATGGTGGAGACGGTTTGACGTCACCGTGCTCTTCATGGAAGCAGCTGGGGGCCGACAATGGTGTTTGTGCTCACGTGTCACAGTGGGAACATTTTCACACAACTTCTCCCTCAATATATCCAAATGTTACCAATGTGTAAATGTCTTGAGAGTTCCTTGAGGATAACACTCTCTGTTTAAAGGAAAAACATGCATTTCTACATTTCAATAACTTTGAAAGAAATGTAAAACTCTAAACTAAAGTGTACATCCCATATTTTAAACAGAGGTCGGTTGAAAACTAGATGATCCTCCTCGAATAAGACGGTGGTTTGATGCCAAGTCCCAAGGAAGATCACTAACCGTTGAAGCAAACTTTCGTAGCGGCCAAACGGTGGTACTTCACCCACGTTCCACTCTGTGATGTCATTTGGCCCAAAATGACTTTTTACCATTGACTTTCATTGTGATAGAGATGTCTGTAAATCAGGCCCTATAATGTCTCTTAGCTGTATAAACCCCCCAGTACGAAATAAAAGTCTATATTTAAATCATTAGGGTCTAAAAGTTGTGAAATGTGCCTGAGGTTTCTCCCATGTTTTCCATTTAAACTGTGGGTTTTCTCCGGAAGTTTTTCCTTGTACGATGTGAGGGTCTAAGGACAGAGGGTGTCGTTTTTTCTCATACTGATATTCTGAACAATCTGTGCTGTTGTATTTGCTGTAAAGTGTCTCTACTGTAGGCTATTTTTATTATATGTACAGCACTTTGGCTCGACCAAAAATCGTTTATAAATGTGCTATATAAATAAAACTTGATTTGATTTGATAAAAGCTGAATCCCAAATAATTTTTTGTCTCATTAGTTTGACTGAGCCGATAGAGAGGCGAAGTCCCTTCCTTTCCGGGCTCCATGGGACCTTATTTCGGGAAAAGTATGCATTGAAGTCAATGGCGAGAGAAAGATTATCTTTCGATCCCGTTTGAATTGTGCCACGAATTACACATATGATGTTTGTCAATTTAAAAGATAATTTTGCAAGTCAAAAAAATGAAAATGTGTCGTAAAACTGTGAAGTAACAAATGTTTTTGTGTGAAACCGCTCAATGAACTACATCTCCCGTCTCGCACCACACACCAAGACGGCCGACACGTTGGCACATTTCACTTCTTTCTTTCAGAATGAGGCGAAAAGTATTAAACGAGGTGAAAATCACTACAAGTCTGGGCATGTTGAGAGCTGAACATACTACATACACAAAAGGGGAGTTAGTCGGTTCCATAAGAGCCAGCATGCGGGACCGGGATTCTGGGATTTGTAGTCTTTCTGTCACGGTTTTAAGTTTGTGTGTCTGGTAGTGGGTGTTTTTCTGTTCTCCTTGTCATGTTTTCCTCCCTGTATATTGTCTGGTCTTTTTTCCCTGTGTATTCCTGTCTGTCGTTAGTTTCCCTGGTGTGTCTAATTTCCTGATTGTTTTCACCTGTCACCCCTTCTGTGTCTCCTGTGCTCATCAGCGTCAGTCCCGCCCCTGATTATTCCCACCTGTGTCTTGTTACCCTGTGCTTGAATTCCCCTGTCTCCCAGTGTTCAGTGTCAGTTCGTTTTTGTCTCTTGTCATGTTCAGGTCTATGCGTATTGTCCCTTGCTATGGTCAGGTCTCTGCTCCTTGTACTCTTGAAAAGTTTTGATTCCTCACTACGTGAGCGCTTTCATTTTTTGTTCTCTATTTTTGTCATCTCGGCTAGAGATTTGATAGTTACCTTTTTTGTTGTTCAATGCTGTTTTGGAAAATAAAGTATTTTACAAATACTTTACCTCTGTCTCCCGGATCTTGCAATTGGGTCCTACATCCTAAGTGTCTGAGTTCGTAACACTTTCTAGTTGCATATTTTTCATAGTCTTATATTTCAACAGTTTTACGACAAACTGTGACTTTTTTGACACGGAAATGATTTTTTAAGATTGACAAACCTCAACCGAATTTTTCCGAAATAACGTCCCATGAGGTCCACCGGAAAAGGAGGGACTTCGCCTCTCTATAACGGGAGATTGGAGGAGGGGCTTAAGGGACACTCAAGTGCGCATGCTCTATGGGCCCAGATCGGGTAACTTTTTGAATCTACTGTTGCTCCATTGTGGCTTCATGAGCCACTGAGGAACTCTCATAGGGATGAACAGGGCCCACCTCCGACACTGTATCCAGTTCACTTTGTGTACATCCATGGGTTGATCCCTAACATGTCAATGCTTCTTCTTCTTCTTTTATTCTTGTTAGTAAGAGGCGGTTGGCAATCCAAACATTTTATTACCACATTCCACTGGATTAATAATATAAATACATTCTCCAAAATCCCCTATTATAAAGTTGTTATGGGGGACATGTTGATGCATCCTTGGGGCCAAGGGTGTGAGTGTGTATGCATGTAAGTCTACCTGGGTGCACCTTGCATAGCAGCCTCTGTCTCTGCATTAATGTGTGTGAAAGCTGACTTGTTAACAACTTGTCACAAAGATTGGAAAAGCACTTTATAAATGCTGTCCATTTACTGTCAGTTAATTCTGGTCCCAGTCTACAGTGTTCATTACAAGGGTTGGCCTTTTTCTAAAAGAAAGGTCATTTTGTAGAATCGCTGCAGACCTCTGAATCACGAACTAATTTGCTAAATTGACAGTTGATATTTACCTTAAGGAAAGACAACTCTTAAATCGACATTTTAAAATGATGTCTGACGGACGAATTGGCTAGGGCATAACAAAACTCAATAACTTCCCTTTCCAAACACAAATCAGCAAACATGATATCAGGCTGACGGAAAGGAGTTAAACAAGATGTGAACTCACATTCATTTTAGTCAACCCATCCAGGGAACATAAAACCTATTCAATTTGGAATCAACTCTTGGTGGTTCCTGACCACCACAGAAGAAGAAGTTTAATGCGGGGTAGACGCTACCATTCTGAACTCAGCTGTGTTTCTTTTTTCCACAATGAACAAGCTCCCTCCCCATTGCTGCTATTCGGATTTGTCGATATCACTTTTGACGTCATGGTGTCACAAATGACAATAGTGCAGCACGACTGCAGTGACGCTGACCAAAAACAGAGGGGAAAGTGACACTGAAGTCTTGTACAACCACCAACATTATGTGTTTCTGTGAGCACCGCATCTGATTTTTGTGGTTTATGCTATACATCGCAACTTTGGAAAGCTGATCAAGTTTGTTGAGCATCTGCCAATCTGTGCCAACCAGCACTGCTCTTTTTCACATGCTGTCTGTCACACTCCGACATATGCTGTCAGGATTTCTGAAAGAGTGACTCATCAACGTATAACTCACACACCAATTGCACTGTGAGCGGAGGTCTGCTATGTTAATTTCACACACGGTGACTGCTACACCTCTTTCAAGGGCTTAATCTGAGTTCATTGTAATTTTTTCAACACGGTTCTAATCTTTTCTCATGCGCTCTTTCGATTAGTGAGTCCACCCACTGTGGAGAGTCCATGTTGTTTGCGTGGGAGTGAGAGAGGTTGCAACCGGCTGCCAGTAGCGAGGAAAAGAGAGAAAGGGATGGAGGAATTAAAAGCGGCAAGGGAGAGGTGAGAGCAAGTATTGGTCTTCTCACAACCCCTCCCTCTCTCTGGGCCTCCTCCCTGATGACTGCTGCATCTCAGCAGGCGGGCAGGACTCCTGGTGCCAGTCTGCCTAGCATCACAGCACCCAAAAAAAACAGTTTTAGCTCATAAGAGCTGGATGCACGGGAAGATATATTTATAACCCATAGTATAAGAATCAGGGCATTGTCAGTAAAGGTAATAAATGGTTTTGAAAAAGTAATCTGAGCTCTGCTTCAGGAAAAGTTGTCTGAGCTCGATTGGTGGTTGCTGTGCAGAGAGCGTGACTGAACGCTGGCGAGATGACAGGAGTACAGAGTAGAGCTTGGTATAAGGCCAAAAATGGCGTGGTATATCACAATATAAGTTATTTTGTTTCCTAATACCAATAAATGTGACGGTATAGCCTGTCTAAATGAGATAACCACATGGTAAAGCCTGTGTGTTTACTTCTGTGTAAATGTAATACTTCACAAAGGAAAAACACAAACAATAACTCATTTTAATAAATTAAGTGCAATGTGGACATCAGTTTTAAATACCACAAAAGAGCAGTATATATGATGGACCTGTTCTATATTTGTAGAATGTAGTTTAAGAGCTGCATAATTTTCAATTTATATTAAAAAAATGAAATTGAAAATGATGCAGCTCTTAAACTACATTCTAAAAATGTAATCACAATGTTGGCTTCCCACAATTTAATACAATTGTTTCAGTCTTTTTGTCAGCCCAAACATTTTATGCCTCACTATGTATTCCAAACACAGGCTTAAGGGTGTGTGTGGTGTGTGTGTGTGTTTGTGTGTGTGTGTGTGTCTAACAGTCTGTGCTGGTGAGATAAAGTTGTCCTATACATGAGCTGCAGTGCTCAGCCATTGATTTCCATTGGCTCACGTTGTTTCAGCCCCTGAAGTCCCATCAGTGAAAGGAGATAAACCTCAGCATTGTTTTTTCTTCAGCGCTACTTCTCTTTTATATTTGATGAGCGGTTGAAGAGGTGATGGGCTGACTGACTGAATCAATATGTAATCACCCTGTGTGCGGCGCTGACCCTAGGCCAGAGAAAGTCCACATTAGAGTAAGAAAGAAAGAATTCAGCACTTTCTACATTAGTTTGTGATTTTTTCAAATGTTAATTAATGATATATTAACATGGATTTTTCTATTAAATGTAACCTCATTAGTTTAAATATCATTGTGTCCGTGTTTTTATAATTACTAATGTATGCTAAACCATTTTTTCTTATTCATTTCTTCTCTTTCCTGTCTTTTGGCAAAACAAAACATGTATTTAAGGCTGACGATATGCCATATCTTTCTTTTGTTTTACTATTATTGCCTGTAAAGAAATTAGTTTTTTTGGTGCAAATTACATGAATGGACAAAATAAGATAATACATAAGAAAGAAAAAGAGTTAGAAGCAGATGAGTTAGGGTATTAAAGAAAGCGTGGTCTTTCACATTAATGTGGGATATTTTCATCTTTAGACACACGTTATAATTATCTTGGCTCTGCAAACCTTCTGCAACCTTTTGCAAGACTGACTTCAAGAGAAACAATCCAATACAGACGGTGTTCAGTCTCTGAAACACAACTTTGCTGCAGTCCTTTAAAACATGAATACACTATAACACAATTAAATATGCTTTGAAGCCAACTGATGAATAAAACAGTGTTCTTCATTAAGCCTGTAACAATATGAGCATTACAGTCACCCAAGGCACAAAACTAATAACACACTAGTTAAAATCTTAAGGCATAATTGCTATTGTACTATTTACCTATGTTAATGAAATACTTTATTTCTAGTATATCTTGAGGCCGTTTCCAGAGTGGGAGTCGGGTTTCCTTAAGCACCACTGCTGCTACAAGTGGTAAACAGACTGGGGAAATACCAATGTACAACAAGAGGAAAAATTGTGTTTTCAAATCACCTCTTTGTGTTAATGTAATCTGGGACCCTTGAACACATCATGGTTTCAAACCCCTACCAGGATGTTTGGATTTAGCATTCTGCTCCACAATACCATGACATGTAGACAGGAAGTGTCAGGTAACCAATCACCAACAGTTTAAATAATTCAAGACCTGTATAATTACAAGAAAGCACCAACCTGACCGCCGCGAAAAAGTAGCAATAGAAAATATTTTTGCTTTAAGGTATCCCTATGGAGTCATTCTGTCCGAGATTTCTCTTTTACAAAACAAGCCCTAGACATCTACACTATAGAGTAAGAGGTAACTCAACAGAATGGCTAGCTATTTCAAGTTGGCCACAACCACCAAAATGAAATATAATATTCATAACTATGATCCCATCGGTGTATGACCACCTGAAACTAAGAATTGTTGTTTTCATTACATTAGAAATGGGCCCTTCATGTCTACAAAAGGAGCGGCTTCTCTTCCATTGAGTCTGTAGTTTTTGCATTATGTTCTTCAGCTACAAACCAAACTCTGGTTGTAGTTATGTTTCCACTCAAAGGAAATATAATGTTTTTTAATTAAAAGGTAAAAAAACGTCAGTGGTGACATGACTATGTTGAGTCTAACATGGAACAACCATTGATATGAATTGGATTGCAACCAAACGTTTTAATTGTAGTAGTTAATACCATGCTGTATACCAAGTAAGGGATACAAAAACAACGACTTGGCTAACAATATTGATTTCAAAACTATCGTATTGCTTTAGCTACGAAATAAATAGTCCGTTCCACTGCACACCAACTAAAACTATGCCGACAGCAACGTAACTTAAAAGGTCGGCAGCGCTGATTGGGATTTTCTGTAACCATCCAAGTCTGTTCACATTTTATTTTCCATTAAAAAGTATTTAATACTGCCAGAGACCATACCGTGTTCCCGTTAGTGTTTACTTCCTGTTTGTTTTCTCCTGCTGATTTCTTTGACATCCAGCGGTCTGTCTTTTAACCTCTTTCCTTCTCTTGCGCTCATTTTCTTTTCTTTACTGGGGACGGTTTAGCTATCATGAGTCCAAGGTTTTGTGCTCTCCCCGAATAGGAAAATACATATTAAAAAAGTACCATGGTGGATGGATTCCATACATCCAAAAATAGCAGAACTCTGGAATTTCCAAATTGACCGATCAGAATCGAGCATTAGGCTGTGTAATAAGAAATATATAGTTTCCTACATGTTGAGCAAAAAATTATTTACAAGTAAAGAACATTAAATGAGCCATTGGGTTGATTCTTGTACGCAAAAGAGAGTGACTGGGATGGCGGATTCCCTCTGCAGTGTAGTGGTTTTTTTGTTCTATTGTTGGTCTCGGGTGGGTGTTGACAACAAAGTTGCTAACTCTGCTACCTAACCTGCCAGTGATACGCATAGATGCAAAACGTGGGAGGTTCACACTGTTTTCACATTTCAGCCCCCCACTGTGCATGTACCCAGAAACAAGAAAGAGTCCATAGGGCAGAACCAAAACATGACTTCCCTCTCTGACTGCAAATATGCCATCTTGTGAGCATTAATATCATGATGGCTTAGGCATACCATAGCTATGCTGCAACTTTGTACTAGTATAACAATTGCAAGGTGTTTCTAAACATAAGGATTTAATACCTAGAATCCTGGAAAAGCTGCAGTAAGTTGTTATCTAACTAAAGGTTGAAGAAACAGGAAACTAAAAGTGACTTTTTTCTTGGCATATATTCTTGGTGAGTAACTTTCATTTGAATGACTGGCCGGCCCCTCAAAACATGGTATCCAGTTCTCCTGACACATTCAAGGTTGGAATTCATCCATGCACCCACTCAAACTCAATCTGATTTTAAAGTCAGTCAGTTTCTTTGCTAAGGAGATATACTGTTACAGGAAGGATGGTTTGGTGTCATATTGAATAAACCGCTGCAGCATGTAATATCTATCAGATTAGAGCTTTGTTTGTTTAAAAAAAAATTATATATTGAAAGATATTTCAATAATTCAGATTGTATAGTGCAAAATGACAGAGATTAATTACAAAATAAAATGTCTCACAGGCAGAAAGAAAACATCTCCAATTTTCCCACACGTTACTTTATGTATTGGCTTATTCATGGCTACAAATATCAAGTTGTTAATCCTGCAAGTAAATGATGCTGTGATACATCTGCCAACAAACCAAGCTGCCAAGTTGTGAGCTACGTTTTCTGACAATAACACAAATGTTTTTTTGGAACAGCAGACACATGTTCAGTCTTCAGATCCCATCACCTCTGATTTATACCGAAAATATTCAAGTGGTGCAGCAACGAGTCCTAAAACCCGCAAAAGACTTCGCATTTGACCAATTCAATGGTTTTTGGAATATGGTTGCGTTAAGAAGCCTGAAATAAGGTAACACAAGCTTACTAGAGTTTCACGTCTGGTTCTACAACATGAAATACTATTAATAATTAGGGATGCTCCGATCGTCAATTTCGGGGCCGATTGCCGGAATCAGTATCGGCCGATACCGATCACCGATCCGATCGAGTGGGCGGGGCCTAAATGGAAGATTTAAACATCACTTTAAATCTTTCATTTAAAGTGATGTTTAAACTCAGTTAATGGGGCTCATTCACTGGAGCTTCCACAAACAACTTAATTATTACGTTCAAATGATGTACATTATTCAAGTTTACATTCACTTTGGATAATAACATGGGAGAAATGAGCGGATGCGCTCTATTTTCCTCTCTCTCTAGATAAAATAGCTAAGTGTGTAAGGTCTAACTCTTGTGTGTTTCGCTCCGCTTACCGGTCCGGCAGGACGGAGCTGCAGGATTTCTGCTTCACACACGTTGCATACCGCTATTTTACTGTCTTTTTCGGACACCTTAAAATAATGCCAGACCGGTGAAGCCATTTTGGCGAGATTGTTTTGCCGCACACAGAGAAAAGTGTCATGTATTTTATGTCATGCGATCGACTCTCGCGATCGGCATGTTTAGAGAGCACCGATCGATCGGTAGAGAGTGAGTATCGGCCGATCTCGATCGGTGACCGATCGATTGGAGCATCCCTATTAATAATAATAATAATAATAGATTTAATTTGTTAGCGCTTTTACAGGTGCTCAAAGACGCTTTACAGATATAGTGAAGAGAAAAGAAAAGGAAGGAACAACAAATAAATATATAATTAAAGTTAAAGTCAAATAATACAAAAACAATCACACATTAAAAGCCAGATTGAAGAGGTGAGTTTTTGGGACTATTACCCCACTCGTGAGTGTTTTAAGCTTCAGAGTAACATAAAAATGGTGTTTTAAAAAAAGTGACTAAATAAACTATTTATCGTATCACGCCAACACGAGTTTGCATTAAGCCTAGCGGTGGTGACATGCAGCCATGCAACCGTGATGTTGTTAGCTTATAGCATAACATTAGCTTTTTATTCCTGACGATTGTTTACCCTTCAAAAATAAAAAAACTTGTAAGTATCAACCAGTAAACCTGTGTTGGCCACAAAGTTTGTATTCTGCAATATACCGATATCCAATTGATACATTTCTTTTGGTCGAGGGAGGTCGAGGGAGGTAGCTTCCAGGTCGGACTACAGAAATACATTATCACTTCACCTCTCTTATAACTCCATTAAAGCCCATTTATTTCAAAGTTGGCTTGTATACCCTCTGTTTTATCAGCTCTGTGGGTATGGTTAAAAGTTACAATATGGGGGAGCAGTACAGCTCCCCATTGTTAAAGCTGGCGGGCCATATACTGGGGACTAGAACAAATATTTATTACCAAAAAAAGGTAACAATATGAAGATTTGTGTGCATCGGAAAGTTACCAACGGTATCTCGTTGTGGATTCTTGACAGCAATAGGAGTATGATTGACAACAGGTCAGGGACAACGGAGCTTCTCAATTCAAGTAAAGAAAAAGTTGGTTTGAACTAGTGCTGGGCGACGATTCAAATGTTTTATCGCGATCAATTGCATGATTTCCTTCAATTCATTGCATTGTTATTATGCGCAAAATTCAATACGGATTTCAAAAGTTGTGTATTGCACACTTTGATTTAAAAGTACTGCTATATGAAGAATAGTGCAATAACATTTGGTTTTCAAACACGTTAAACAAATACGGTGCTTTTTAACAGCAGTATTCCCTTTACACTGAAGCAGTTAAAATATCTCAACTTCAACATGAATTAATGTAATCAAATCCAATATAAAACCAAAGTTATTTGCCACTGCCAGGGCATTAACGTTTTATCTAGTTTGTTTTAGAGAAACAAGTTACCCTCAGAGTCCAGTGGTACTAAAATTAAACTTTCAGTGGTTACAAAAAACTCTGGTCCTATCAACTCCGCCGTCTGGATAAGATTTAAAATGTCCATGTAAGAGTTCGGTACCTTTCTCCATTTTCACCATGTTTGGGTTCATGTGAGCGCTGCAGCAGTCTAAGGCCCACCCCAAATGCTCTCATTGGTTGAGACCATAGACTGTATATATTAAGGTTGAGACACGTGATGACGCCCATCCAAGCCAATACTGATCAGCATCCCACCCTTCCTGTGACCCATGGTTTGTCTGTCTGTGTATTCAGAGCCAGTGAGCAACGGACTTTCAAAATAATAATACAAAAA
Organism: Pseudochaenichthys georgianus; assembly: GCF_902827115.2. Lineage (NCBI taxonomy): Eukaryota > Metazoa > Chordata > Actinopteri > Perciformes > Channichthyidae > Pseudochaenichthys > Pseudochaenichthys georgianus. Next base: position 9,268,054 of record NC_047515.1, read on the forward strand.
AACTGTTAATGCGTGATAAAATAATTGTCAGCGTTAATTAATTAAATAATGCGTTAACACGATAATAACGTGTTAAAACATTAAATCTGAGGATGGCAGAGTTGCCATGGAGACCAGCTCTAATTAGTGGAACACCTGACGTTTCACTACAGTCTCTCGTGACTTCCCATTCCTGTCACTCTCAATCTACTAAAAGAGAGACACACACAGAGAAACCGATGGAGATAGTAAATGGGAAAGCTTTTAATGTCTAATCTGCACCTCTTTATTATGTAAAAGTGCAGATGTTACAACTGAAATACAAAACATTAATCATTTTAAGGGCAGTTGCTGCTAACTTTTGCATTAAATGTCCTTGGTACAGTAGGTGGTATGAAATTCAGACTGTCACAGGAATGTAAAATCAGCTTCTAGCTCGTTAGACCAAGATAACCACCTGAACATTTTTGGCAGTAGAACGGTTGCTAAAGCCATGCTAGTCAGGGTTGGATTTCTATAGCCGTATTCTGTATGACTGCCTAGAGCTGATGGGGAAGGAAAACCAGAGCTAAAAAAGCCTTATGGGTAATTAAGATCAGAGGCTTTCCAACTGTGAGGGAGAAATGTGAGGCAAATATACAGCGGGAGGTATAGGAAAGGCCCTGATTAAGTTATTGTAGTTTAGAACGCTCCCCTGCATGTGCAACAGTTGGAGACATCAAAGGTTGTGACACATAGCTCATGGAAGTCATCAGATAACTTAAATACTGTTCACTCATACATTAAAGGGCTGTATTTTATAATTGTTTTCACTATCAATTCATCTAAGTATTGCCAATTATTTTCAAGTTAAATCGAGTAATTGCTTGGTTTATAAATGAAAATAGAAACAATGTTCATCAAAGTTCTCAATATTCAAAGGCAAATGCCTAGTCTTGTCAATCCTACACCCAAAGATGTTCAATTTATTTTATTGCACAGCTTAGTTTAATACTCGATACTGATTGGTACATTTGAACATACCATAGGTTTGTTAATTTTCCCTAACAGACTGCTGCCAAGGAGGATCAAGGGGCTATGGGCAGTCATGATAATACGCAGAAAGAAGTCCGATACATATTATGTTGTGGACAACAAACATTAGTTTTCAACCATCGAATACTATTTGAATATTCATTTTTATATTTGCGGAGAACTTTGGATTCATATATATTATGTGAGAGGCTAAAAGTAAAACGTTTTCTGTCACTTCGCATGAACAAAATAATGCAATAATTAATCAATTATCGAAATAGTTGATCAATAATCAATGAGTTGACTAATGTATTTCGTAGACTGATACAGTCGTAATAGGCAGTGTCTTGCCTCTAATAAAGGCCAGTGGTACTGCAATAATGGTAAAGTTTGAAAATAAGTAAAAACGTACACAGCCATCTTTCAAGACTATAGGCGGTGAGTGATAGATATTGGCTAGAGTTAATACTGTGAGACTAATGCTCCTTAGACTGGGACATTTATCTTCTCAAGCCTTTGCTTCTGCATTTCTGTTCATGTCTCTGCTGTCACTTACATTTATCCATTTATATTTTGTTCTCTAGGAAAGATAAATACAAGCAAATCGCTTTGTTTGTTTTATCCGCTGCATTTAGAATTGCTTTTTAACTTATATGATTCAACATATGTCATCATTTATGCTGCTATGGATCTGTCCCTGTTTGACGTGATTTGGTATTTATTATAAATAATAGAACTGCACTCATAGCCTGGTAACATGTTTTTTGTGAGAGCAGTTCATCAGAATTGGATTTGGATTTACCAGGCAGTGATAATAAAGCTACCCTGACAGGGTGAAACAAACCGTCTACAGTTGAAAAGGTCTTCAATATGCTGGAGAGGGCAGCCCCGGCTGCTGCACTGTGATTTGAGTCAAAGGCATTGTGCAGAGCACGGCTCCTCCAGTCTGGACTGCTGAGCTGTCTCTGCTGAGCTGTCTGGATACGCTGTGGCCTTTTGGCTTTCTGCTCAGCATCAGTCACCAGCACTGCAGGTTATCACCTACCTAAGATGATGTCTTTCTTTGGCTGTGCATCAGATGCTGTTCTGTAACTCTATTGTTTCTGTCCAGTAATGATCTGTCAGAGAGACATGATCGTACTTGTTATTCCCTTTGCTTCAAATAGCACAAAGTGGGAAACTACCATTTGGTAATGGTGGATCGGGATGTCATGAGAACCGAGAGTCCTTTGGCCAAAAAAGATCAGAAAATAGTGACAAAAAGCAAACCACTAAAACCATTTAACCTGGACAATTTAAATGAATTCATAAATTGAGGAAACATGTTCATAACATGTGACCATTGGCATAGTCAACCACCCTAAAGTGCTACGTAATGATACCTGTACAGCTCCATTTGTGGACACCCATATCGCCATCTTTCTAAACTGCACTGTTATGACCCGGCTCAAAAGGCCACAACAAAAAGGAGACACACCATGTTGACGGTTAACAAAATATGTTTATTTAGGTCAAACAAATCAAATTAGGTCAAAACCAGTAAAGTATGAGGTGTGGATGTCAGTGGTATCAGTAATGTAAATGCAGGGTGAGGATTGTATGGACATGTATGTGTGTGAGAGTGTTGAAGTGCACAAAGTAAAGCAACTGAAGAAACTCATAGTATACTCAACCAAACCAGAGTGCCTGCAGGGAAAAGCAGAGCGAGAGACCAGACAGGAGCAGAGAGGCTTTAAAATAGCTGCAGAGCACCAGACCCAGGTGCCCTGAGTTACTGCAATCAGTGCAATCAATGCAGCCAATACAGCACAGACAGAACAGCCCCACCCTCTCTACTGATGGACCCACAGGGGCATCACAGCACTCAAAAACTTAACCAAAATAAAACCCATTCCTAGTGGAAACTGTGGTTTCTGCTGTTTACCATGTAAAGTGCCTTTGGGTGTCTTTAAACTACAAATAACATATTATTTGTAACAGTGGTTCTTAACTGCTCAGGCCTCGGGACCCACTTTTTCCTTTGTCAATAAATCGCGGTCTGGTATCTCCCCCAGGAGATTTTTAGAGATTCTAACATATAAATAAATAAATCTATTAGTACCCGACATATTAATAATATTTTATGCCATTGTTTGTTTTTCACTTTGTTCCGACAGCTGAACTTGCTGCTCCACACAGAGAGAAGAGTAAAGAGGAGATAGTCTTTGTGAATTACTTTAAATTGTGGGTAAGGGTAGATAGCTCCCATTGTTCTCTGACCTGTCAATCATTAAACCGGGGGTCATATTTCATTACGTGTTCATTTTTATCTGAAGTTGTACCCATGGATGTATAAAGAATAGTTCTACCGCAAAGTTATTCTCCGTGGGGACTTCCGGCAACAATCTTGATTCTGATCAAAGGCCAGAAGAAAAAACATCAGCAAAGATATTTTATTGAGAAGATGATCACTACGTGACAGAAGGTTTCAAAACCGTTTATGGTCTCTGGTACTTCCAGTCCAACGCCTACTGCATGCACAGCGTTAGAAAATCGGGCCTTCAAAAATAAAAGTTTGACCTTTTTCCAAAAAAAAAAGAACATTATTTTTATTTTCAACTTTCTTTTTTTCTTCACACATCTGCGACCCACTCGAAACGGGTCCGCGACCCACTTTTGGGTTGCGACCCACCAGTTGAGAACCACTGATTTATAGTATAGTAGTTATAGAGAAAAAACTTGAACAATAGGTTATTCGAAGAACAGATGTTACAGTAGGCTCATATAAGAATATCAAATGAAAATAAAACTGATTGGACAAGTTTGAGCCACATTTTCAGTTTGAATAATATCCATGAGTTCTATTATTCAATGCTATCAACTGTTATCTGATTATTTCTCTGATTTATAGCATATTTCCCCCATCCATGTATTCTCAGACATTTCTTTCATAATACATATCCAATTAAATCTATCTGAAAGCTACAGTAAATGGGATGAAGTGGACCTTGTTACATTCCCCTTCATTATTTCCATTGGTTAAATATATCACTTACTGTCCGCTGATATCTCGTTCCTAGATTTATTTCTATTTCTGTCTGTTCATCAGTCTGCAGTGTGTGGATTCGGATGTCCATTGGGTGGCAGGTCATTACATGACCACAGTGTACTAATGAGCCCATTAGCTGCTGCAGGCCATCCCTTCTTCTCTTACTCACCAATCTTTCCTTTACTTCTGCTCAACTCCTCCATATTTGACCAGTTAATCAAATAATGTCCTTCTTCTAACCCTCAATCAATAGGATCAATTATCACCTCTTGTTCCTTCTCCATTTCTGTCTCATTACTGCTAAGTAGGAATACCTCAAATGTTGAAAAAAGGTGGGGGCGGTGGGGATGACGGGTAAGGTGGGGATGGTGGGGATGACGGGTAAGGTGGGGATGACGGGTAAGGTGGGGATGGTGGGTATGGCGGGTAAGGTGGGGATGACGGGTAAGGTGGGGATGGTGGGTATGGCGGGTAAGGTGGGGATGGTGGGGATGACGGGTAAGGTGGGGATGGTGAGTACGGTGGGGATGGCGGGTAAGGTGGGGATGGTGGGGATGACGGGTAAGGTGGGGATGGTGGGGATGGTGACCATGGTGGATATGGTGAGGACGGTGGGGATGACGGGTAAGGTCGGGATGGCACACCAGAAAGGGGAAATGTTTTTTTTACCAGGGAAAGACACAAGGAGGCAACGGGAAACAAGGTCAAGAATCTCAAGATAGGCAAAACCGTTGTCATTTGTACTGTATTGATATTGGATCACTGGAATAAATTGCCTAAACATGATGTTTTTGCCTGGACTTTGGATATTTTTTCCTGCGTAAGATTTGCTAACTGGTGCTTTAGCGGCAGTTGTATTATGAGTTATTTTTCTTTCATTTTTTCTTTACGATTTTGCTGCTGCGATACGTACTCAAATATTTTACTTCAGTAAGAGAAGCAACACAACAGTGTGAAATTCTTGAAAAATGTGTTCTGCATTTAGATGGTTTTTCAGGTAAAAGTATGGGAGTATTAGCCTGGAAAATGTAGAAGGATTGCACATTTAAAAATAACTCATTAAATTGGATAAAAACGCTCGACAGATAAATACACATATCACTTTAATGTTGCAACCGATTAAGATGGGGTAATTGAATTAATTTATATACTGCTGTGTAACACGAAACTATAACATTTGTTATCATGTTTTATTAGTTGATTCTCTTTTGGAACAATATCTACTATAAATATGTGAAGAAGAAGCCTTCATCACAGTTGGCATAGGGGCATGGTAAAAGGCACACTGAGGGTAACACACATTTGATCAAATAAAACCCAAGTCATTGTTTGTTCAAACCTAATTTATTGGAAGTCTTTTTGCAAGTAACCTGCTTACCCTCTCCTTCAAGGTTGTGAAGGCCAAACAGAGCCACAGAAAGAAGCAGCCTTAAGTAGAGGCTCAATCAGTGGGAACACCTGTGCGCAATTGGAGCATACCATGTAGTGCATGGGCGCGGGTGGCACTTTTCTTGCAAGTATACAAATGTTATTGTTTGGGGCTTCTGTGGTCAAAGAGATAATATGTTGACCTATTTTGATGTGGTGTGTTTGGGTAATTTGTCTTGCATTGTGAATGTGTTTGTAGATTAGAATAACATTGGTTAGGGGTATAAATAGTGGATTATCCTATGGGGAGTGGCTTAACATGTATAAAACCCTGGCCAAGTATTTTGAGAGGTTCTGACTGTGGCTGTAGAGCAGAGAGGTACCAGTTATATGTCCTCGACCTGTATGTATATAGCAGGATTTTGATTTCTTCCTGTACAATCCTTGTTACTTTGTGTTTTTCAGCACGTTGGTGTTAATAAAAGCACCTAAGGATACATTTTTGGTGACTCTAGCCATCTTATTTAATTCCTAGTTTTTTCATCGAACCTTTGTATAACAAAATACACAAAGTGCAGTTAGTTAAATTCATTCCTAAAGAGAAAATGTGAGAATACATCACTTTTCTTTCCTTACCAGACCATTTTAGCATTTCCCTTTTTAGCATGAGAAGGACAAAATGAAGCCAATCATGCGTGGATGCTTTTTGTTGGCAGTGATTTGAGGTGTTCTATTTATAACACATGCACTGTTTATTTCCGAGCTGTGTATCTCTGGACAGCGTTGTATGCATGTTGTGCCCATGTTTTATAATACACATATGACATGTATGATACCATAACAACAAGTGCCCTATCCATGAGGCTAATGAGGGTGAGTTTTGTGAGCTGTTTAAATGTGGTGGGGAAGGTATGGACTCCTACACATAGACACAGTTATACAACAGTTAACTCCAACCACGCAGTGAGACTTGCCAACAACATCCTGCAACTTCCTATCTGTATCTGCAGTACTGCCAACATTTCATTGGCCGCACTAACGAACTGGCTTGTTTTTTACTAATAGAAGGACGGCATGGTATTGTACATGTTGCTATTAAATAATCAACAAGAAGCCTCATGAAAGGGGCAAGGGAAGAAAACCACAAGGGGTAACGTTAAAACCAATCTGTAGATATAGGAAATTAGATAAAAGAGAAAACTTTCGGAGTCGATCTTGCTGTTAAATACCAACCAATTATGTGCTATATATGCCGTTAATAACTGTGCAATATATACCGGGCTGCTAAATCCTAAGAACTGTTACAGGATGTGTATTTTGTAGATTGTGTAACTTCTTTTTCTTTTCTTTTTTTAAACGCAGTACTTTTTAATGCATGTAACATAATGCAACATTAAGCCGTCTGTGGCTCTTTTTCTGCTGTAACAACGTACATTTCCCCTCTGTGGGACTCATAAAAGGTATTCTGATTGTGATTCTGAAAAACACGGTACATGCATTATGTTTCTCTTTCTTGTTTATATATATATGTATACAAACATTGCATATTTGTATTGCATTCATGTGTAATAAAAAAAATCTGAAAACGAGTTTTCAAACGGGAAGAACTCAAGCTACCGCTGACTAAAGTTGTAAAACCGGACATGTTGTTTAAAGGTCCCATGTCATGGCCATTTCCACTGATCATAATTCCATTGTTGAGGTATACTAGAATAGATTTATACTGTGCAATTTTCTAAACTCACATTGGTTTCTCAAACAGCATCTCTGAAAACTACGTGTATTCACTGAATTTCACTCTCTGCCTTTAACGGCTCGTTGTAGCTCCAATAGCTCCAGCCCCCACCCTCCCTGTGAGCACAGTGTGCTCTGATTGGTCGGGACGTTGTGAATCGCGCTAAGCTCCGTGGAGGTGTGATTTCCTTGTTTAGCGATACACAACTAAACACAGCCAAACTCACCCTGAGCACACACAAAGTCACAGCCGAAGTAAACACAATAAGTGTGGCTTGATATTGAGAAAGAAAAAGGTTGATAAACGCTGTGAGAATGGGTCTGCAGAGAGAATTTCGCCGCGATCCCAACTGTCTGTTATCAGCCTGCAGCCAGGGAGGAGAGATCAGCAGAGCTGCCTGCACTGAGTGTGTGTGTGTGAGGAAGTCCGTGGATTGGTCAATTTGGACCAATCAGCGGGGGCTTAACGTAACGGCTTAACGTAACGGCTCCGCGGACGTAACGTAACGGCTCCACGGATTGGTCCATTTCGTTCCGGGTACGGTTGACATCATGATGTACCCGGAAGAATCAAATGGACAGTGACGTATCTCCAACGAGGCGTTTTGGGGAGGTATTTTCTGTTTTAGTTTTATTCGCTACAGGGTGTACTTTGAGGGTTTTGACTCTGCACACCGTTTACATGCATAAAAACCTTCATAACACACAAGGGGACGGACAATAACCGGAAAAGCATGACATGGGACCTTTAAGTACCATCAGCAATTAAATACAAAACATTTCCTTTGTAGCATCCACTTTGGTAAAGCCCAACCATTCTCTTTACATACTTATCCTACAAATGAGCCTGCAGTAATCTTCAATATTTAAAGATGAGTCATTTCTATGGAATTTCAGTCAAAATATTCTGAGCATGAAATTGTATCATCACTGTGTCTGACTTTCTATCTCTGTGGCCTTGCAAGGAAGATCACTCTGGGCCAGTCTCATCAGCTATGGGCCGACAGTTCTTTCAGGGTTTCCCACACATAGACTATACTTGGGCGGGCCGCCCAGGTATATTAACGGTCGCCCAAGTATATTTCGCGACCCATTAGGTTTTTTTTTTTAATAATTTCTTAATAATTTTTTTTTTAATAATTTTATTTTTTATTCGTCCGTGACCACGACGCCATCTGCGATCGATTAACTTGTGGACAATGATCCCTCGCTCCCTTGCACTGATCTCGCCTCCTTCTGGCCTGTTAAGTGGCCTGCCTCTCACAGGGTGACTGGCTGTCCACATGATGTGGCCTGCCGACATGGCCACTGTCATACAGATCATAAATCAAAGCCCTTGATTGGTCTCTGTGTGTCATTCAAGCTCGGGATAACCTCAGCTCAGATGAGGTAAAGGACTCTCTGAATGTTGCAAATGTATTATCTTTTCAATTTACACACGGCATCTATTGCACGTCTGTCCGTCTTGGGAGAGGGATCCCTCCTCTGTTGCTCTCCCTGAGGTTTCTCCCATTTTTCCCTTTAAACTGGGTTTTCTTCGGAAGTTTTTCCTTGTACGATGTGAGGGTCTAAGGACAGAGGGTCTAAGGACAGAGGGTCTAAGGACAGAGAGTCTGAGGACAGAGGGTCTGAGGACAGAGGGTCTAAGGACAGAGGGTCTAAGGACAGAGGGTGTCGTATTGTCATACTGATATTCTGTACACACTGTGAAGACCACTGAGACAAATGTAACATTTGTGATATTGGGCTATATAAATAAACATTGATTGATTGATTGATTGATTTATATAGTTAACTTAGTCTAAGTTCTCAGTGGGTCTCAAACGGTGTGGTCACCATTTATGTAAACACATATTTCCATTTGAGAGGGAAGTGATTGGTCTAATCAATGGATAGTGAGGTGGGCTGAAGATCGGAAGGCTGTGAGTTCAAATGCCGCCAGGAACACCACCACTAGTGTGCCCTTGAGTAAGGCACTTAGTCCTTAGTTACTCCAGGGAGAATATCCCTGTAATCGGTCATTATAAGTCGCTTTGGATAAAAGCGTCAGCTAAATGAAATGTAATGTGGCAAGCGACCAACAGAAAGGTTAATGTTGTTGCACGTCACCTCACCCCCCGCTACCACCCCCACCCCCCCCAAGTATATTTCAGATATGTGGGAAACAGATCTGTGGGAAGGAAACACTGGCAGTTAATGGACCAGCACCAGAGGCATTCCCATACACACAGGCGTTGGAGCTGTTCTTCATGAAATCCCAGAAGGATGAAGTGCTCTGACAAACAGTGCCATCTTTGCGCAAAATGATTATACAGGAATGAAAAGTAACACATAAAATCAATTTCAAGGACCGCCTACTTCCATCTACGTAACATTGCAAAAATCAGGCATATCTTGCCTCAAAACGATGCAGAGAAACTAGTCCATGCATTTGTTACTTCTAGGCTGGATTATTGTAACTCTTTATTATCAGGGAGTACCAAGAAGTCAGTCAAGTCGCTTCAGCTGATTCAAAATGCTGCAGCTCGTGTACTAACCAGAGTTAGGAAAAGGGACCACATTACTCCTGTTCTGGCTGCCTTACACTGGCTCCCTATAGAACACAGGATAGAATTTAAAATTCTTCTTCTCGCCTACAAAGCCCTTAATGGGCAGGCGCCATCTTACCTTAAAGAACTCATTATACCCTACTGTCCTACTAGGGCATTGCGTTCCAAGAATGCAGGGTTGTTGGTTGTTCCTAGAATCTTTAAAAGTACAATGGGAGCCAGAGCCTTTTCTTATCAAGCTCCACATTTGTGGAATCAGCTTCCAGTTTGTGTTCGGGCGGCAGACACCCTATCCGTTTTTAAGAGTGCGCTTAAGACCTTCCTTTTTGATAAAGCTTATAGTTAGGGCTGATTAGATTCAGCCCCTAGTTTTGCTGATATAGGCTTAGTTTGTCGGGGGACATCTTACTTCTTCCTTCTCTCTGTCTATACCTGTGTACTCTCATGTTCCGATTAACCCAGCTTCCCCAAATGTCTTTCTTTTTGGTGTTTATATACGCTGGGATCCGGAGTCATGGATGATCCTGCGGTCCTGTGTCCTGGATCGCGAGCGCTGGATCTTGAGTCGTGGCTGTGGTCCTGGATCATCGGTCCTGGATGGATATCCTCGTGGATTCATCTTCCTATTATACACACATGCATTTCAAAACATTTGGACTACCTATGTTGCAAATGTATTATCTTTTCAATTTACACACGGCATCTATTGCACGTCTGTCCGTCCTGGGAGAGGGATCCCTCCTCTGTTGCTCTCCCTGAGATTTCTCCCATTTTTCCCTTTAAACTGGGTTTTCTTTGGAAGTTTTTCCTTGTACGATGTGAGGGTCTAAGGACAGAGGGTGTCGTATTGTCATACTGATATTCTGTACACACTGTGAAGACCACTGAGACAAATGTAACATTTGTGATATTGGGCTATATAAATAAACATTGATTGATTGATTGATTGATTGATTGATTGATTGATTGATTGATTGATTGATTGAAAAGTCAATAAATAAACATGTTGTTAAAACTTTTTTTTTTTTTTTTTTCGGGAAAAGGTTTACGTTTTGTAAGGTAAAAGGTCAGATGCTAATGAAATCCAGTGATGTTCATCGGATGATGGTCACCTATCTGTAGAGGCTGATGAGTATCCTGCATGCAGTGATGTCATGGTGACGTTGGCCTGCAGGCTCTTATTGGACTGCTGAAAAGGGAGGCGATCATCATGTGGTCTGACCTCATGTCATCACATTGACATGGGGGGGGTTCAACTACAACTGTGTGTGGCATTTCCAAGGCTACCATGCCTCTTTAAAGTCGACAGTAGGATACAATTAGATAAAGTTACAAAAATAAAAAATGAAATTTGAAAGGTCGAGTCTGTAGAGTTAGGAATTGATGATGATGATTGTAGCCATTGTCTGCAGTTTAGAAGAGGGCTCTTTTCTTAAAAGAAGCCTCTAAATATTACACCACCGAGATCACGCACAAGTAGTCAGGTAACGGCGTTTTCAAAATGGTATGTATTGACAATATGAGTATATAAAACATGTAATGTAAATAAAAACTCAATGTATTCAAATGACCCGTCAGATTGTGGAATGAGGTTTATAAGGGATTTGAAGCCTTGAGTTTTGGCTGTCGTCATCTTGGTGGCTGGAACTAATATGATACAAGAGGCGGGGCTTAGTACTGGTAGCGAAATGTCAATCCCAAGGCAGCCATGTCGTAAAGCATCCAGTACTGTATCAATCTTACGATAAAGGGATCGTAAAAAAGAAGTGAGTCAGGCCATGAAGTCCTTAGGCAAATGTTTTCTAAGGGTAATGAATCAAGCGGCCTTGAGGTGAAAAACCACATTTTGGTTCAATGTTGTGGGGGTTTATATTGCTGTGTTTTTTCTATTCATTTTATTTTATTTATTTTTGGATTGGTTTTTGTTATTTCCAAATGACAACGGGTACAAATCAAGTCAATACCCATCTGCAAGTGATCTAAGGCAGAAGATAAGTGACCACAGGGGATGATGACAGAATTCATCAGCTGGCACACACACTGTCCATTTGCACATCTGAGAAAAGCACACAATGAAGGTTCAAGAGGGCCACATGTCATTTCCTTTTGTCATGTGGCCATCCAGAAGGATTTTTCCGATGGCTCACTGCCATTTATCTCATGAAAGTAACCCAATAGAAACATCAGAGAGGAAATGTAATGTATTAGGTATAATAAGAAAACAGCTTCAGAGTCTGGGGGTCCAGGTGGAGTCACTTGGCAAGGAAGTAAAGATTTTGTGCTACTGATGTTTGTCTTCGATAATCGAAAAAGTTGGAAGTACTGTATGTTCCCATTTATTTGTGATCATGTGTCATTACTCACTTTCGTCTGCATTAACTAGTGTTTTGCTAAATCTGTTAAGAAAATGTTATGTGAACAATCCAAATGAGTATTTTTACCATTACGATGTGCGTGGAAAATAAAACGGGAAAATTGCGTCTCAAGCTTACTTAACTACCAAGCAACACGAAAGGTAGATCGAATTAACACTTCTTCTGTATAGTTTACTAAATACAGGTGTTGTGTTTAAATACTTGTTAAAGTTGTGTTCAGAAGGTCAGCTGATTTTGAGAACACTAAAGACTGCTCCCCTGAACTCTCATAGAACATCCATTAGATACTGGGAATATCCTTGAGAAATTATGGAACAGAGAAGGCATGCCAGTATTGAAACGATAAGAAATATCTGCAACACTTAAATCATTTTTAAATTGAAATATTTACCAAAGTGGCAGACTTGGCCAAACAAACATTTTTCATATCGTATTGAAGGAATTTCCTTTAACCAGCAATTGTGTATTTTGGGACGACAACATTCCCAGATATACTCAATCATCCAATAACTGAATTAAACCAATAGCGTTCTGTGGATTTGGACTAAAATCCCCAGTGCCTTCTAGGCTATCCATCATTACGAGCCTAAAACACACTTCTGCCAGGCTTATTCTGGTAATATGAAGTGTTTTCCAATCATTCAGCACTTTCCCTACATGAATAACATTATTCATATTGCACATAGAAAACGCAACAGGCCTTTAAAGGTGTATCGGCTGTTTTATGATGGTTCAATTTGTGGAATAAAGTCAGGGATTTATAGTGGAGGTGGCACACTTCCTCTGAAACACAGAGAAGCTCCAAGAGAGGTTTTTTAAGGTGAATAGTATTAGGCATGTTAATCTTCAGGGAGCAGTCACTCACACAAATGCTAGCATTATTAAGCTAATACTTCTTCCTGCGACTGTAGCCATGTGATGTTATATTTAAAGAAACATAAACACAGTTTTGTTGAAATTCAGAAGGATGACAATGACCCAGGAACTGAGGTTATAAATACCCCGTCATCAACGTTTTAGCAAAAAAAATGCATCCTACTCAATGACAGGTTACAACTTGTATGAATATACTGTACATGTACCATACATGAGGGCAAAAGAACAAAGAACTCATATGAGTTTTGAATGGATTTTTCTAAAATGACCACATTATGTTTTCTTTTCTTATTCTATTTTGAATAAGGGACAGGGAAGGATGTGATCCGGGCTGTTCTGGAGAGAGAGACATTTGATCTACTGATGTTGCTCGATGAAAGGATGAACTATGCTCACACAGCAGTCACTCTTTTATTGCGACGAGTCACAGCTGCCCCATGAGGTCAATTCAATTGACATGGTCCTGTCTGAACATGAAGAAGGAAAGAATTGGCTTTTATAATCTTTGAATTACAGCATATTTTAGGAAAATTAACCTTCTTCTTTCATGTACAGTACGCACTGCATTCCGACCTTGAAGTGGAAGGGATTGGCCAGGATTAGTTTTATGTGAGAACATCATCATAATAACTGATTGACCCTCTTACCTCTGCAGACTAAGTAAAACTTTAAATAGGAAAATGACTGAAATGGCCGATGGCGAAGATCAAACTACATAAGTTCCTGCGTTTTAAAATTAAATTCATTTCAGTGTGTCACCGAAAAGACGAAGGTTTAGGGAGGGCTCATTTCCAATGCTCTTTCCATAACCACTGGTAATCCGCAGCCAATAGTAATCCTGTGTTAATGGGGCTTAATAGTGCCAAAAGGCTGACAATAGATACAGTATGTGCAGACAGACTCTGTCTTTGACATTTAAGAACAAATAAAAGATACAACATTGTAGTGATGATTCATAAATTATTTGGTATAAAATTCATGATCCTGGCAGTGTCCATTGATTTGGGGCTAACCGCGGCTGATAGGGCAGGTAGAAGCAAAAGGGGTTGATGTGTCTGAACCCCATGAAACAGACATTATGGCTGTGTCTCAACTTGGATACTCTCCTAGATATACTGCATGTCATACACTGTAAATAATTGCGCAGTGAAGTGTGAATTTCTGGTGTGTATTGTTGTTTCAAATGGCTCATAGCTGCTGTGCCCTTAGGTAACAATCGGTGCTGTTAACTAGCAAGTTTAGCGGCAGCAAATTCTTACCGACAGCTAAATAAACCCAACTAAATAAATGGTGGCTTCTTTACGACACTAGTATAGTGGTAAGTTCATTTCATTTGAAATGGGTTATGGTTAAAAGGGTTAACGTATTTGCGGCTATTTGAACAACTTCCATGACGTAGCCAAGAGGGCGGAACATTTTGACCGTTATGTGAGCACCATTCCTTTTACTCTAGTAGACTGAATTTTGCCATAGTGCGCATTGTGAGCTCAGTATAGCTCTTGTAAGTTCAGAAGAAGGCAAATTGATACAAAGCTAAAAGACTTCTACTGTGTCATTCGGCTAATTTGATGCCAGAGGCAGAGTCAGCTGTTTGACCAGCATGGAAGCTGTGAGTCACACACCAGTGCCTGCGCAACCATCCGGTCAGAAGGGGCAACCCCTTTATCTACGACCAGGACACACACACACACACACACACACACACACACACACACACACACACACACACACACACACACACACACACACACACACACACACACACACACACACACACACACACACACACACACAACACACACACACACACACACACACACACACACACACACACACACACACACACACACACACACACACACACACACACACACACACACACACAGATGTGTCTAGGGCTTAAAAAGCCTGGGTTTTGTACAGCCTGTCTCTAAAATGGGTTTCCATTAGCTCTACTGTGATTATTAACTTTCCATTGATGCAGCAGCATAGTCAGAGGCACACTGACGTCAAGCAGTGTCCTTGACGGAGAAGCAGCACCCAGTCACCTGCTGAGGAGTTCAACAAGTGTGTGTGCAAGACAGAGAGCGGAAGAGAAAGAGACAATGTGTGTGTGTGTATCCAGAGAGAACCAGAAAAGCGTACTTACTGCACAGAGCAATGATGTGGCTGCTGTCTTCGTGGACAAATTTCTTAGTCACCGCTTCCTCCATAATCTGCTTCACCTACAGACAAAGGCACAAAGGAGCCAACGTTTGTTCACAGTCAAGGTATTCTGCTTCAGTTTTACATCAGTTGTTAAAAGATGATTACATACACTTATACACACTACAATAATAACTTGATTTAGGCATCACAGTGTCATATACATACTCATGATTCCAGCATCTTAGAATAAGAGGGATAATGAAAATTATTTTTTCAAACTGTGCAAAGACACATTTGCCTGATCTTGGGTGTAAAGGAAAGTTTAAAGGGTGTTCGAGATGGAAATGGCTCCTCTTCTGGGGGTATGAATGTGATATGTTCAATTCATGACAAACAGGCTCTTACGATTTTGATTACAATTTGTGTAAACGTTTATGTTTTGGATTAATAAAGTTGCTAGCAGCCAAAACTTGAGGTGTCATCCTCCTGAAAGCACAAATATTATTCGCCCTAGAAACTTGGTCATATTGGTCGATATACCTTGAAGGGTTGGTCAAGGAGAAGTGTTAAAAGTGGTGCAAGATCAAATGTAAAGGATTAGAAAGAGATTTATATTAATGGTTCACAATACACTAAAGTGCTGTACATTTCAATTTGTATTCTGTCCGTTGTGCATTCTCTGTAAATTCTTATGATGGAGGATATCATTTGTAATGTTATCACAATTGTTCCTAATATGCCAGTATTCCGAGGCATAACTGGTACCATAACAATTACAGTAATTGACACTGTTGATATGTTTGTTGATTCCCAAATGAATAATAAAATAGTTTTCCCTGTTGTACCAAACAAAATAGTGTAATTTTAGCATGGAAGTTAAATGGAAGGAACCGTTGTAGCTGAAAACTTGATAAGTTATTTTAATAATATAGTTTAGTTAGTTATGTTGATGAAATAGTACAACACCAATTTATCATTGCGCAATTGTTGTCAGGCTCATAATGTAAATGTAATGTTTTTTGTAACTTCTATAAAAAAGGATACAAATTGAATTTAGTTCATGTTCATATAATATTTTATTATTTGTATTTTATTATACGTTTCTTATGTTTATATATCTTATCATTGCACATTCTGCTAATTGAGGTTCCTTTGTTTCACTATAGGCTGAAGTCACACATGCAGATACCAACACTCCAACTCAGACTAGTAATGGCCACCATAAGCCTCTATTCTAACCTATAATGAGAAAGTGGATGTGTCGACCCCTGAATTAGCAACAGATTCACATGTGCTTAAGCCTTATTTTCCTCCTGTTTGGCCAATATTCAAAACAATAGCCAAATAGATCACCCAAAAATGAGTTTTCATTTAATTCAGGTCGAATTTTTGATTGCTCCCAAAAATCCAGAGCTGACGATGCTACCAAATTATTTTCTACTTGCTTTTCTGCTCGGAAACATTTGAGCCATTGTGTGGCAACTACCTGATAACAAAAAAATTATAAACAAATAATTATGCAGTGTCTTTTTTAAATGGTGACTGCTACTAATAACAGATCTGCCACTCTTGTTCACACCCCCGCACCACTGACTTCTAATTAATAGTATGGCAACCTGGAAACATCCGAATGAGTCTTTCTGCTGTTATCTCTTGTTTCTCTGGGGAGCAGAGTCTGAGTCAGTCTGGTGTTCGCTTGTCTAAGTTCCTTCTCTCCATAGAATTAATTGTCGGCAATAATTAATCCGGGACCTGCCTGACACCTCTGCCTTGTTTGGATCTAATTGATAAACAGGAAGAAATTAATTGTACAACTAGAGCATCAGTCAGTTCAAACTTTTCCCCTGTATAAGGGGTCTGAGGTAGGGAGCTTCATTATCCTTCAAAGTTTATTGTGTGGGATGAGCAAAATAACATGTTTTGTAAAACCACGAAAGCATTGACAAAGCCGATAAGAAATAAGTGCAGGAATGAGTCCTAGGAAATTAGTTAGCATTTTACCAACTTTGGTTCCCTTGTCTTGAAGTTTATTTTTTTACGTGTTTGTTGTTAGACGCCTGAAATACTGTAAGGTCTGTGTTTTAAACGAGCTTTGAAGGTTTATATATTGTGTATTATGACATAAAATACACCCGTAATACCCAACTCGTGATCGTCGGAAGCTTCTGTGTGTTATAAAACCGCCGTTGCCAACAAGCGACAAAATAAGACTACTTCACGTTATCAGGCCAAACACGAGTCAGCCTTTGGTTTAGCGGTGGTGACATGCAGCCATGCCACCATGATGTAGTACACTTATAGCCTTACATTAGCTTTTTACTGATGGCGATTCTGTTTCGGCTTCAAAACTCATAAAAGTATAGTCATTAAGTGGAGATCATCCTTCTGAACAATTGTTTTTAGTATCATTTACAAAATTTGCCACAGATGTTATTTTCTGCAATATTCCGAAGTCCAATCGAAAAATACCATTGTTTTTTGTCAAGGGAGCTGTTGCAACGCTTACTTCCAGGTTGGCCTACAAAACATACGCCATCATCACCACTCTATTAGAAAAAGGTTTTAGAATGTCATAGACAGAGAAAAATAATTAATTTGGTTCCAATACGTCAGAGCTGCCAGAACACAACTAGAAATTCTTCAGGCGCAAAAGGTGATTTATATCGTATAGACCCACATACCAGAGTTTCTGTTAGCCGGTAAAATAGGCTGAAGACCGGCAAATCTAAATCTCTCCGGTCAAAAATAATTCCCCCTTAGCGCAATACCGCATCATTTGCGCCATTTATGTGACAGACAAGAATAGTCAATTCTAATGTCTAACATTTAATGTGGAGAAAGAGATGTATGGGTTGATTGTACGTTGATCTGTTAGTAATGCCTCCGGGTTCCAGTGGGATGGATCACTGTGCTCTTCCTCGCTCGATTCAGACGAGTGAAGGCGGGAGCTGCGTGATTGTGTTTCTTCACTTCTCTCACTCACTCACTATTTCCCCTTTTTAAGGGCACAACACTTAAACAGTTAAGAACGCATTTATTCCTAAAACCGCCAGACGGGGACATGTTGACCCCTCATGTAAACAAATGCATAATGCTGCGCTATACTTTGCCACCACACCCTGTTGCCAAGCAACGCTTATTGTTTAGGTGTCCTTTGATAAGCAGGCAGTCATATAATTAGCTAGAACTAGCTAGATCTGATCGATATGGACATAAACGCGAGTGCAGTCTAATCGGACAGGAGAGAAATATCAGAGATCAGGATCAGCTGCTGCTGACTGAGACACGCAGCTATGCATGATCACCTGCAGCTCTACATGATGCAGCTCTATGATCACCTGCAGCTCTACATGATGCAGCTCTATGATCACCTGCAGCTCTACATGATGCAGCTCTATGATCAGCTTAAGCTCTACATGATGCAGCTCTATGATCACCTGCAGCTCTACATGATGCAGCTCTATGATCACCTGCAGCTCTACATGATGCAGCTCTATGATCACCTGCAGCTCTACATGATCACCTGCAGCTCTACATGATGCAGCTCTATGATCACCTGCAGCTCTACATGATGCAGCTCTATGATCACCTGCAGCTCTACATGATGCAGCTCTATGATCACCTGCAGCTCTACATGATGCAGCTCTATGATCACCTGCAGCTCTACATGATGCAGCTCTATGATCACCTGCAGCTCTACATGATGCAGCTCTATGATCACCTGCAGCTCTACATGATGCAGCTCTATGATCACCTGCAGCTCTACATGATGCAGCTCTATGATCATCTGAAGCTCTACATGATGCAGCTCTATGATCACCTGCAGCTCTACATGATGCAGCTCTATGATCACCTGCAGCTCCGCCGCTGTGACAGACCGGTGAGCGGAGCAAAACACACATTACTGGATCAGCCAGCTGCATGAGACGGATACAGACGGGCTGTCAGGAGAGGGAGAGGAAAAGAGACTTTTGTTTTAAAGCTCGATAAATAACAATGAATACCTTTGACCGGCACTTTTCTCATTTTGTACGGAAGATTTCAACTTTAACGGACATGTTGACCGGCAAAAAAAAATTCAAACGGCAACTCTGGCACATTGCTTCCCATGTCCATCAGCGTGGCCTAAGTCATTTGACTTGAATTTTTACTTTGAAAACATCCATTTATTGAAAAAAATAATAATTTAACAGTATGTTTTTAACAGTTGATTACCCTGAACTTTAAGTATAATTCAACTGAAAAACCAATAAATAAAAAATTAAAGAAATAATAATCGTTTTATTACAATTATGTTGTTTTCATAATCGTTGCGAGCCAAAATCATAATTGCGATTAAAATACGATTAATTGAGCAGCCCTACATTCCAACCAAAGTAAATGCTTTACTCTTAATTGCTGTAGAAAGCCTATTTGCACTTAACTTCCAATACCTTTAAGGGTTTAATTAGTGGAAGGTGTTTATAAATAGGTAAATTACTCAGGTAAGAGAGAACTCTGGATAACTTTGGCTTTTCATTCTTTAGTCTTTTAGCCTGTGATTGAGCACATCCTTCAGGGAGATTACATCCATAAATGTGCCTACAGCTATAGCTCTACCAATGAATCAAGGTAAAGTGATCCACAGCGGGCCTGAGTCAGAGTGGTCGATACCTTCACCTGGCTGTGAGCGACTGTAACATTTCATTGATTGTGTTTGGTAATGGACCCATTTCATTAGTACTGGTTGTCAAGGGTTTAGATCTGGTTTATGTTCATCAATGTGGCACTTTTTGATATATTTTTGAATATTTTGGAGTGGGAAATCTAGTAAATCTTAGTGTACACATAATCCAATTCCCACAGTTTCTAAGGACTATTGGAACATACATATGATGTCACAGAAAATGCATAATATTAGGTGAGCAATAAAGTGACAGTTAAATGCTTGTGACAGTATTAGCCTAGAGATTGTTAGGGTTAAGGACTTTATACACTTTGAGAATAACGATGTAACAAAAATAAATTTGACATACAAAATATTCAGACTGGCAGCGATGCAAATTAAAGACAGTTGCAAAACTAAAAGGTTAGATTAGGTTCCCACCAGCACATTTTTCAGAGGGAGATTATGGATTCAACATTATTTGCAGGCTATGGGACAACAGTTAGAACATTTGCCTATTAGCTTACACTTACAGTTATGTGCGTTTACATGCACAAAAACCTATATAGCACACTACAGGAAAGGGAACCCCCCAAAAAACATAATAGGGCCTCTTCCATCCATCCATCCCTCTTCTCCCGCTTATCCGTGGTCGGGTCGCGGGGGTAGCAGTTCCAGCAGAGAGCCCCAAACTTTCTTTTCCCTGGCGACATCAACCAGCTCTGACTGGGGGATCCCAAGGTGCTCCCAGGCCAGCGAAGAGATATAATCCCTCCAACTGGTCCTAGGTCTACCCCTTGGTCTCTTCCCAGCTGGACGTGCCTGGAACACCTCCCTAGGGAGGCGCCCAGGTGGCATCCTAACTAGGTGCCCGAACCACCTCAACTGGCTTCTTTCGACGCGAAGGAGGAGCGGCTCAACTCCGAGTCCCTCCCTGATGACTGAACTTCTCACCTTATCCCTAAGGGAGACACCAGCCACCCGGCGGAGGAAACCCATCTCGGCCGCTTGTATCCGCGATCTCGTTCTTTCGGTCATGACCCATCCTTCATGACCATAGGTGAGGGTAGGAACGAAAATGGCCCGGTAGACAGAGAGCTTTGCCTTCCGGCTCAGCTCCCTTTTCGTCACAACGGTGCGGTAAAGCGACTGCAGTACCGCTCCCGCTGCTCCGATTCTCCGGCCCATCTCACGCTCCATTGTTCCCTCACTCGAGAACAAGACCCCGAGATACTTGAACTCCTTCACTTGGGGTAAGGACTCATAATCAAAGTTTAAGAGGCCCTAATAGGGCCTCTTAAACTTTGTTATTATAATGTTTTGTAACTCAATGAACTTGCCAACAGTAGACACTGTTATTTGCCTCTTTGGCTGCCGCAACTAATGTTTACAAAATTATTTGAGGATTTGGAGGACGGATAATTTACTGTTTAACAACATGGTGACAGCCTCCCATACGGACTCTTGCATTTATTTACTTTCACTAAAAGTGGGCATTCATTAACAGCTGCAGCCGTTCAATCACAGGCTAGTTCTGGCGATGGCACTGTAATAACAAGATGTGGTTGGTTTATGTCAAACGGATCAGTGGAGCTGGCTAACTTTGTAACCCTTCTACGAATCCTGAAGCTAATGGTTTCTGGGAGGCACGGAGGGAAGAGCTCATTAGCCAACTGTCACTTATGTAAGGACACAATTGTTTTTCCTTCATCTTATGTCCATGACTGGGCCAAACAACAGAACATCAACTGTGTGTTCCCTGCGGCCAAAAGGGAGGATTGTTTTTCTGAGGCTAATAAGACATACAATCTCTCTTGGAGAGAACATACTGCAAATATTGGAAATGTGCAACAGATTGCTCACTGAGACCGAATGTCATCAAAGCTAGTACTCATTATAGATAAGATATTATAACCATATTTGTGGTGCGTGATTTATTCTGAGACAATTAGGGAAAAAGAGAATCAGCCTTTTGTTTTTTCGCTGCTGCAGTGATGGCAGACTCTGAAGGACGAGTTAGTAGAACCTGTTTTTACTCGTCTCGCATGCACTTGTTGACCTGCTGCACACACAAAAAAGCCATATCCTGTGTCGAATCAATTTCTCTTCAAGAAAATAGTGTGAAAATGAACATTTTAACCCAGAGTACAAAGTGGTTTTCAGTGCAGTTTATAGGTCTGGCTCGTAGTGCAGAAGCATAGCCGTGGGAACATGTTTCAAATGGGGGGTGCTGTGGGGATGACACCAGGGCTGGTTCTGACCAATTTGCTGCCCTAGGCAATATTTTAGCTGGCAATGAAAAACCTCTACAAAAGAACAATACACTACAAAAAGAGAAACTTATTGACATGGTGGACAGTTTATATAAAAAGGCTTCAAATGTATTTAGTATTGTATGAACATGTTTTAATTGATGGGTGGACATCATATCCTCTAGGGGGGTCCGGGAAGACTTTTAAACATTTTAAAGTAAAATGCTTTTCATTTATCCTAATAATTTACATAAATTGCGATCAAACCGTTTGAGTCCCACTGAGATAACTTAGACTAAAGTGAACTCTCTCTCTCTCTCTCATTCTACGCACGACAAGTTTATTATTATTCCGCCGGTATTTTGCCGCACTTCTCCTCCGCATTGAACATCGCAGAAACTCCGTCGCGTGTGTGTCGCGTGTATGTGGGTTTAAAAAGGATTGGCAACGCTTGATTTCATCTCAAACGGCATAGCTCTTTGAAAAACTATTTGTCTGTGGATGGATGATTTTCTATCAATTTGGAGGTGGTCCACGAGGAGCTGTAAACACGACTTTCACTTCATCTTCACATCATGCTCTTCATCTTCAATGTCACCTATTTGCTCGTCTCCACCACCATTTTCAGGCTCTACGACCATGGCCTTACGTCCTATCCTTTCAATCCCTTCAGTCTAACATTACTCTGACACCAGGATCCCGGTGGTCTCTATAAATGTGTCATTATCACATTTGTGCTTTGGGTGTATGGAACTTTTACACCTCACAAAAATACAGCACGACTGCAGAGAAAGAGTGCTTTCTTTAACACCCACTTGAACATGAGTGACACATCAATTGTATCACATTCAAGTCAAAATGACTGAGACACAGGGATTCACAATGTTAAATACACTTTGCAATAAAGAAAAGATGAGAATAAAAAAAGTTAAACTAGAAGAGAACATCCCTAAAATAGACACATTTGCGATATAACTTTCAAACTGTATGTTTGAAGCTGCAATATATATATACTATATATATATATAATTTACTTCCTCATTTTAAATGTAACACTTCTGTTCGAGAAATTATCTGGGGAAATACATTCTGAGGATTCTCTATGCGTTGGAATGGGAAAGTGTTACACCATTAAACATCTATTAGAGATTCAGTATTGCGCAAGAGCAGAAGATACACGTCTTGTTCCTTGTCTAACACAATTATTTCAGCTTTGCGTGGACTGCTGCTTTCACCCTCCTCTCAATGAAAAATGTCCTGGTGGCAGCATTGAAGGCACTTACAAGAGATCTCCTGACAGCGTCACATTTACATGATATTAAATAGCCAACGAATGCAATTTTACTTCTTCTTAAGGGAGCTGCTGAAGCTTTCAGTTGCCAAGCAATAGTGAGATAGCCGAGTGCCGCTGCAAGAGACAGGGAACTTAACCCAGGAGCTTTGCACAAACCAGTCTCTCTCAGCCCAGTTTGCTCTTCCTAAAATGTCGGATGGCATTGACTAGCATCTCCTCGATCAACAATAGCCAATCACATCATTGATTTTTGGGGTGGATACGCAGAATACAGATTTGCAAAATGTTGCATTTTTGGACTATGTAGTACCTTTGGAAGAAAATAGAACAATACGGTTCAGAAGCAACAGCAATTCCTTCATGTAGCAAATTGATCTCAGCATGACACCTAATCAGCTACATTGTTTCTGAGCGTATCTAATAGGGGTGTAACGGTTCACAAACATTTCGGTTCGGTACGTACCTCGGTTTTTAGGTCACGGTTCGGTTCGGTACGTTTTCGGTACAGCAGAAAAAATTATCACAAAACATAACATTTTTTTTTTTAATTACTATTAAACTGAATAATGTATTCACTCAAATAAATACAAAATATAATAAAATAAACATTAAGGTGCAGCATTTCGATGAACTGAAATAATCTGTATTTGAACTTTACTGTACTAGTACTCACAAAACATAAAATATTAGTTTTGGGTTTTTAATTATTATTAAACTATGAATATTCACTCAAATAAATATAAAATATAATAAAATAAACATTAAGGTGCAGCTTTTCGATGAACTGAAATAATCTGTATTTGTACTGTACTGTACTAGTACCTAAGCAGCCAGCTTGACATTAGGACTTGCTTGTCATTTCATGTTTTTTTAAAGAAAAATGAACTTTTCCACATTGCTTGCCGAAAGGGCAGATCTGCTGGCACTAACAATGTCTCCTGCCGTGGAGAACACCCTCTCGCTAGGGACAGAGGTAGCAGATACAGCCAGGTAGCGCTTTGTTAACATGGCAACATAAGGATATTTGCCGTTTGTAATAGCTTTGGCTCGGTCTGAAGTTTTTGCGAGTGGTGGAGGCTTACATGCTAGCGGGAGTTGGGTTTGCACTTCAGTCTTTTGGTACCGGTGATATTCACGTTCGGGTGATGCCTTTTCAAATGAGTGTGCAAGTTTGATGTATTGCCAGCCGCGTAACCAATTTTAGTTGAACAATGCCGACAAACAGCTTTGGTTCGGTCCACCTGTATTTGTCCGTCATCCTTGTACGTAACTGCGAAACCAAAATGTTCCCCAACCGGAGACTTCAATGATGCTGGAGGATTTTCGAGCTCAACTTTATCTGCGTTCGCCATTTCGACAGTTCCTTAAATTACTGACTACATTTGAACGCATCCCTCTGACCAGCTCGTCCAATGAAATTACTTACTCTATGACGCGTTGAACACAATGGGAGCAAATTACTCTGAATGCTGCGACGCAGCACCTGAGATTACTTCCAAGAAGTTGTTCACGTTCTCAATTTTTTACGTTTAAAGTTATATTTGTTCGGTACACTTCGGTACACACGTGTACCGAACCGAAGGGCCCGTACCGAATAATTTCGGTACGGGTACGTGTACCGTTACACCCCTAGTATCTAATGTACAGAGAAAAGTCATATTTCAGAGTCTCCAATAATTGGGCTTAACCATGGCCAGGGTTTCCCACACATAGATTATACTTGGGCGGGCCGCCATGGTATATTAACGGCCGCCCAAGTATATTTCGTGACCCATTTAGGTTTGTTTTGTTTTTTTTGTTTTTTATTCGTCCTTGACCACGACGCCATCTGCGATCGATTAACTTGTGGACAATGATCCCTCGCTCCCTTGC
The DNA here is from genome assembly GCF_902827115.2 of Pseudochaenichthys georgianus. NCBI lineage: Eukaryota > Metazoa > Chordata > Actinopteri > Perciformes > Channichthyidae > Pseudochaenichthys > Pseudochaenichthys georgianus. The sequence continues at coordinate 9,293,188 of NC_047515.1, forward strand.
ACTGATCTCGCCTCCTTCTGGCCTGTTAAGTGGCCTGCCTCACACAGGGTGACTGGCTGTCCACATGATGTGGCCTGCCGACATGGCCACTGTCATACAGATCATAAATCAAAGCCCTTGATTGGTCTCTGTGTGTCATTCAAGCTCGGGATAACCTCAGCTCAGGTGAGGTAAAGGACTCTGAGTGTTTAGATAGTTAACTTAGTCTAAGTTCTCAGTGGGTCTCAAACGGTGTGGTCACCATTTATGTAAACACATATTTCCATTTGAGAGGGTAGTGATTGGTCTAATGGATAGTGAGGTGGGCTGAAGATCAGAAGGCTGTGAGTTCACACCACCACTAGTGTGCCCTTGAGTAAGGCACTTAGTCCTTAGTTACTCGAGGGAGAATGTCCCTGTAATCGGTCATTATAAGTCGCTTTGGATAAAAGCGTCAGCTAAATGAAATGTAATGTGATTAGTAAAATATGCATGAATAAATAAATAAAAAGTTAACTAGGTGAAAAAGGGTAAGATACACTTTTAAAACTTGTTGAGAGAAAACTAGTCTTTGCTGCTGCCTCAAAGAGGAGCAGGGGTGAGAGGAGGGAGACAGGCTGATTCAGGAGCACAGACACACTCACAACTATAAATGAACCAAAAATAAATTAATAAACAAGTTTCAGTGTTTTTTTCATATTGGAAATGGTATGTTATATTGGTTATATGGCCATGATTTTATGATTATTGAAATGTATACAGTTCTGTTTAATATAGGTGTTTCCATAGATCTAGTCTCTTTATTTTCCCCTCAAAATGCACCAGATTGATGCATTTAACTCCAAAATAAAAATAAAATCTTACCGGGGGGCATGCTCCTGGACCCCCTTAGAGGATTTGAGGTTGACCCCCACTAAAAATCACATGGATAGGTTCCTAAATACATTTATAAATAGATTAAATACATTAATTTTTTTTAAATAGTAACAAATTTCCATATGTTCATGTGTGGGTAGTAGATTTAAACTATAGGGCTATCATTATGGGCCCTGCCTGTACCTGTTCGCTCTGCCATCGCGTGAAGGGTCTGCTAACAAGCGACCAACAGAAAGGTTAATGTTAATGTTGTTGCACGTCACCTCAACCCCCCCCCCCGCTACCACCACCCCCCCAAGTATATTTCAGATCTGTGGGAAACACTGGAGGCCTTTCTAAATGTAAAATGCCAATGTATCACAACTTCTGCCTGGATACATCTAACCGCTGCCGCTGTGGCCGCTAACATCCAGCTATGATGCTATCATGAATCACTGTTCTAGAACAAAGGACGATAAAAAGCATGTGAAACAAATGGGAAAATTGCACAACACATGACAACAAAGACATTATACTTTAAATAATCTTAAAGAGGCCATATTATGCTTTTTTCTGGGTTTTCCCTCTACTGTAGTGTGTTATGTGTTGAGCATGTAAATGGTCTCAAAGGCTAAAATCCCAGAGTTCACGCCTCGATTGATCTCCTTTGTTAACTTCCATAACATAGTGACATCACTAGCTAGCGCTCCAACAAATTGTACGTGATCGACTAAGGAGCAGGACATCTTGAAGCGGTTGACCAATCACAACAGAGCCGGCCAGCTAACCAATCAGAGCAGACTGGGCTCTGGTTTCAGACAGAGGGTGAAAAGAGGTGCTGCAGCACAGGCAGTATGAGACAAATAAAGAGCCTTTTGAACATTAAAGCATGGAGACATGTCACACTTGAGGCTCAAAATACAAATATTAACCTGAAAATTAGCAGAATAGGGCTCCTTTAAAGTGAAATGCAAAGCTGTGGAGACCTTACAAAACCTCCAACTGACGCACAAAGTAGTTTTAACATCAATACACAGCTTCCAGTGGCCCAGTGACCCAAGTATGTTCCTCCTTATTTCCCTGATGGTGAAGTAGCAGACACATCCTGAGAACTTAATTCTCTACGATTTAAAAGGTTCAATTATTGAAGTCCCAAACCCGTGGGTGACTGCGGGATGTCTGGAGGAGGACAGAAAGGATTCTAATAAGACAAATAATAAGAAAAAATAAATAAGTGATGTATCCTGCATTTTGTGTAAATGAATGTTGGCTCTAAACATGATATTAATGAGTATAAAACAAATATTGAATAGGCGCCGATCAGTGTTGTTGTTCTTGGCCTGGCCTCAACACCCATTTGGACTGTCTTGACTTGGACGTGTCATTGATTTGACTCAAGTGTGGTTGACTACAACTTCACCCGATAAACAATCAGAATGAAATCCCTCCCAATAGCTTGCTTGCTAATGGGCAGCATTTCTCAACTATTAAAGAGGTCTAATGGTCACACAGTGAGAACTTCCCAAGCAACATAAAGACACCAAAGATCAAATTGAACATGCATCTTTGGAAAAATAAATTGATTTCAAATGGTAAGAGGAAGATACGCAAAACAATGACAAACTGCATCAACCTGTAGGAACAGATGACTGGATGAACATTTGTAAAAACACCCTACTAGCAATGACTAACGTTTTAATTTAATTTTTTTCAGTACATTTTCAATATGCTTGAATACATTTTTGACTACTTTGTCTACCTCCAGGTGACACACTGAGACTCAGGTTTTCCTTTATTTTAAAGAAGCTGCAGTGGTGTCAATTCACTAAATATACGTTATAACGAATGCATTGGATACCATTCACCACCAAACATGAAATTCTGATTACAATAAGTCAATTATATGTTTAAGTGAAGCAATAAAAAGAAATAATGAAGAATAATCAGGTGATTTGTGTTTCGTGCATGGAAAACACTCATTAGAACGCATATATGGGATTTTGTGCTTGATATTTTTACATTGACCTTTCTTTACCATAATAATGACAGAAACGCCATGCTCATATCACTCAGACTAGGTCTAGGCAGTGAGCCACACCTTGTCACATCCAGTCTTTGATTTACTCTAACATTTCAGTGCAGGAAAATCCTTAAAGTTGTAGCTTTCAGTGAAGGCAGCATACAATGGGAGTGGGTAGATAGGTTACAGGAGGACTGATTTATTCCTCACTGGAGAGATGTGAGAAATTCATCACCAGGAACAAAAAGCCGGAGGCACCGTGGATGTTACTGAGACAGACAGCAATACAACCTATGTTGAAAAGATGCCTCGCTGTAACACTTTAGATGATTTCTGCCCTGAGAGCTAGCTTATAAATGGATGCTAGGATCTTACAAAAAATATGTTTATATAGTGAATGTAATCGATTTCATGCAGCAATCACATCAGGTATGCATAAGAGATAATACAGCATATTTTGATGATATATGGTCAATTAAAACTTGTGTAACATGTATGTTAATGAATTATGGCAGATTACAAATTGACTTATAGTAGCTACTCACCTAGGTGATACGTAAGATTTAGGTGCATGGAATAATATAGGAAAATTCCAACATTCCTATTTATTTTTATGTATTTTCCTATTTGTAAATGCTTTAGTTTTTTGTGTATTGTAACCATATAATTCCTATACATTTTTAAAGGAATATTCCTGTTGTCATTTTTACCTGAATCAGATAGAGAAATGATTGCCAAATACTTAGTAGCCTACAGAGATACTACTAATACAAAAAGTAGGTGCATTTTTAGCTAGATACAGTTATTCAAAACCAGTTTGGGAAACTTGCATTTTTAAACTGAATTGAATTAAGCTCTAACAACGTAGACCCTGATAACCCCGGGAAAAACACTTCCAAGAATCGCGTCGTGATTTAAGTGAATAATAACGTCAAATGAAACGGTAAAAACGTGAATGAGGAGCTCGACAGGGCGTCAATAATTCGCGCCTACCTCGCGTTTGACGTTCCATAATAATTTCTGTTTGTAGTCTTCCTCCGTGGAGCCCTCCATGTCTGCCCGTCTGTCCGTCCGCGGTGCACACGACGCTGGTCCTTTCGCTCTCAGAACCGCTCTCCCTTTTATCCCTCGTTTCCTTCTTCCTTCGCTCAGCTGGACTCTGACGCAACCGAGCAGCTTCACGGCAACGTCAGAAGACCCGCCTTCCTCACCGTGCTGATCAATGGAGGAGGACAAAAAAACTCCCAGCATCCCACCCTGATCCCACCCCGCCCCAACCTGCAGCCTCTCAGCATCAGCACACCAACCTGTAGAGTTATGTATAGCATCTCCTTTATAATGCGGGGGGGGGGGGGGCTAGTGAACGGTCAACGGGGGGGGGGGGGGGGGCTAGTGAACGGTCAACGGGGGGGGCGGCCCTAGACATTTTGGTGCCCCAGGCGAGATTATGATTTGGTGCCCCCCCTCCAAGCAATACACAATAGACTATATAAAGAATAGATACAAAATATCTACAACTGAAATGTATTGACATGTTGGTTATATACATGCAGAAGGTTTCAAATGTATTCATTATTGTATGAACATGCTTTAATTGGGGGGGGGGAGCTAGTGCGCCGCATTTGCGCTTCAGATGAGGCTCCCTTATTTTTAATGACTTCATTCAGAAGTATGGTACTGCACAATAGAAGACGTCACAGCAACATGATACGGAGTGACCTCCTCTGGTGGACTCCCCGTCATTAAACCTCCTGCTTGTGCCTCCATGTGGGCTGAGGGTGCACCTGCAACCATCAGAAGACATGTTCCCATATGCATTCAACCTTGTCTTTTAGTTCAACATTACACTTTAAAGAAGTGCCCTAAAGTTCTCTTTTGTCACCAACATCCTGTCCTGTAGCCTACAGATTCTAACTTTATATGCAGAATCTGTTTATAGAAATTAAACTGATATTACTCATTACTTACAATGATATTGCTTGTTTTAAGTAAGTATGTCAGCACTGTTCTTGTTGTCCTTAGTTTGAATCGTTATGGTTTATTGCACTTATTGTAAATCACTGTGGATACAAGCGTCGGCTAAATGCTATGTAATAATATTAAAAACCTCACAGATTATACAGATTCCAATGTAATTATTATGAAATCCTAAAGCATCTTATTCCAACTGAGATAAAAAAGGAATTCTCAGGAAAAAACCCTAGCAGAAAACCCCGTATTCATGTAGGGGAAAAAATTGTATGAGGTTCGCTTGTTTTTTTTCATGTATTTATATCATATAATATAAAGAAATAAATAATTAAGAGTTAAAACCATGTTTTGGGGGATTACATTGACAGATTTAATCCCTATATTCTCTAGCCTTTCAGCTAAAACGTGTTTTATTCCTCTTAAAGAGGACATATTGCTTTATTTGTCTCATACATTGCTCTGATTGGTTAGCTGACTGGCTCTGTGGAGAAAAAGGAGACTGTGAAGTCCACGAGTAGACGGACCACTTTTGGACAAAATGTTCTATCAATTAACCCTCTATGACTTTTTATTTTGGGAGGAACAAAATGTTTTACCATGTGTTTTAGGAGCTTAGGGGTCCCTGATATTATATCAAATATAAAATGTGACCCCCCCACACCCCTCAACCAGGGGTTGGTTTGTTGCCTCAGGGCAACAATGTGCTACGAGGGTATTGAAACACCAAGGATTTCTACAATTCAGAAGAAATAGAAAAAACAACTCTATATGAATTCAAAAGGTTTTCTTTGTGTGTGTGTGTGTGTGTGTGTGTGTGTGTGTGTGTGTGTGTGTGTGTGTGTGTGTCTATGTGTGTGTCTGTGTGCCTAACCCTATCTTGACCTTCACTGTCCTCATTGTCAGAGCCTGATCGTGTCCCTTCTGCCCATAACAGGTTTTGGGGTCCATTTCCTGTAAATATCAGTAGATGTAAAAACATTGATTAGGTTTATCACAGCTGAGCACATTTGCACACTTGTATGATATTGCCTGGAAAAAAGTGGTCGAGTGGCACAGTGTTGCCCTGAGGCAACGAACAACAAAACATAGTTTTAGCTAATTAATAAATACATAAGTCTTTAAACAATCAAATATACTTCTTTACGTATTCATGCACATGCATGTATTTTTTATTTTAAGTTGTGTACATTTCTAATATGTTAAAAAGTTAAATGTATCTTACCAAGTGGTGGCCCTGAGTCCCCTGCAGCTTTGCTTGCAGAAAGGACTGCTCCACCCCCAGACAAAATGCCACACCCATATAATTCCCTCATTTTATTGGACACCAGCATGTCAGGTGACATTGTGTATATTTAAAAAAATAAAAATATTTAGAGGGCCAGTGTGAGGTCGAAAAAAGTGGTTTGTTGCCTGAGGGCAACAGTATGCCATAGAGGGTTTTAAGGGCAGCTCATTGTGGAATAGCCTCCCAACTGAGTTACGGGATTGTCCCACGTTGAACAGTTTTAAAAAGGTCAACTAAAAGAATGGTTGAGAAACAAACAAACGGGCAATCACCGCTAAATGCACTTTAATACAGGGGTATCTCCAGGGCCGCCCTTGGCCAACTTGGGGCCCCAAGCGACAGTGTGAGATGAGGCCGCCCCCCCCCCCCAAACCGACAGGAGTGAAAACACATTTTTTGGAAACAAAGTAGGCTACTTTGCAAATATAATTCCTGTTTATTATTATTATTATTATCAACACAATTACTTTTTTATACAGTGAGGAAAAATGTGCATGTATGTCGTTCAGTATGCGTTTACAGGTGAATACGTCTGCATTTCCTGCCAAATACTAGCCTCAAAAAGATTAAAATATAATTATTGCAAATAAAATTCTACTAATAATAATAATCAATTCAATAATATAAATACTATATTATTTTACTATAATATAGTTGTAATATAGTCAAGGCAAAACATGCTTATGACGAGCTCAAAAACGGATATTTCTTAAATCTGTTTTAAAATGTAGTTCCCTCTGTCAGCAATGTATCAACAACTACTCACACATTTCTATCAGTATTTCTCTGTGTTGTGGTTGACATGATGATGACTGTTAGGAGTTAAGGGGAGAGCCTGAGCGTCACCATGATGATGACTGTTAGGAGTTAAGGGGAGAGCCTGAGCATCACCATGAAATGTGCAAATTGACATAAAAATGAATAAAAGGGGAAAAAATGCTCCATGTTTTTTAGGCTGTAAACTTTAACTGTTATGTAAGCCAACTAGACAGACAGTGCATCACTCTTCCTCCTGTACATTAGCAGATAAAAGGCATCACATACTTGAATGAATGGTAAATAAAGAATGCTGGAAATAACTGCATCTCCATTAGCCTATGCTATGCAGAGACCGCCTTCTTCATGTCGTGAATTGCAGCTGATGTTTTAATATGGCAATTGGCAATTTGACTTTTACAACATTCGCAAGTTGTACATTTGACTCATACAATATCCCACCTTCGAGTGATGCGCTAGTTTCTTCATGTTCATTGCAACGGTGTCGGGTTACAGACGTGCTCCCCTTGTCACCTCTCCCTCTCGCGGGGGGTGCATGGAGAACTGAGCGGAGAACTGCGCACAGCAGCTGAGGCCCTCTGGGCGGGGCCCCCTGCGCAAGGCGGGGCCCCATGCAGCCTGAGTGATTGGCCTGTAGGGAGGGGCTGCCCTGGGTATCTCCTCTTGCACTTGATGTATCTCTTGTATCTCCTCTTGCACTTGATGTAGCTCTTGTATCTCCTCTTGCACTTGATGTATCTCTTGTATCTCCTCTTGCACTTGATGTATCTCTTGTATCTCCTCTTGCACTTGATGTAGCTCTTGTATCTCCTCTTGCACTTGATGTAGCTCTTGTATCTCCTCTTGCACTTGATGTATCTCTTGTATCTCCTCTTGCACTTGATGTATCTCTTGTATCTCCTCTTGCACTTGATGTAGCTCTTGTATCTCCTCTTGCACTTGATGTAGCTCTTGTATCTCCTCTTGCACTTGATGTAGCTCTTGTATCTCCTCTTGCACTTGATGTATCTCTTGTATCTCCTCTTGCACTTGATGTATCTCTTGTATCTCCTCTTGCACTTGATGTATCTCTTGTATCTCCTCTTGCACTTGATGTAGCTCTCGTATCTCCTCTTGCACTTGATGTATCTCTCGTATCTCCTCTTGCACTTGATGTATCTCTCGTATCTCCTCTTGCACTTGATGTATCTCTTGTATCTCCTCTTGCACTTGATGTATCTCTTGTATCTCCTCTTGCACTTGATGTATCTCTTGTATCTCCTCTTGCACTTGATGTATCTCTTGTATCTCCTCTTGCACTTGATGTAGCTCTTGTATCTCCTCTTGCACTTTATATATTGTAGCTGCTACATTGTACTGCCATGTGGTAAATACTTGTATATGCTGCTCATGCTCTTTCTGCATATCATGTATTTATTTTTGCTATGTATATAAATGTCAGGTTCTTAAATGTTGTATGTGAGGGACTACGGATGGAAATTAGCTCAAAGCTCAAATCTGGCATGTTTACGTTTTAAATCATTATTTGTTTTAAATGTTCATCGTGTGCACTGTCCCTCTTCAAATAAACGATTAAATGAAACGAAAATGGTGTGATTGGTCAACCACTTAAAGATGTAGTAAGGAAAACCCTCAAAAAGCATGATATGGTCACTTTCACTATGTTGTTAGACACTTTGAATTACATTTCTGGGACCTGTACATTAAACCGTGCTTGCCATTAATATCAGTATATCAAAAAGGACAGAAATAGTAATGGTTACTATTAACGACGTAAACGGGGGATCCTTCATTTGTACATAGTTCATTATACCTGCCTTCTAAAAACATACCCAGGACAAAATGTAGTTGAATAACAAGAACTTTTATCTTCACAGCTGGAAAAAAGGCAATATGGTAAACTGCATTAAAACATGTTAGACTCTAATTCTGGAAAAACAGATAATTTTTTGGAAAACAGGCTCTTTTTTTGTATGTATGAAAAATACAATCTATAAATATGAAACATGCTCCTGCTGATTCAGAGTGTAAGTGCTATGATTGTTACAATATTTCTTCGTAGAAATAGTGCATATCAGTGATTTTTCCTCCCTATTAATCTCTATTTAATTTAAAATAAACTACAGTTCCCTAGGTATTTAAAGTAGTTGCTCTGAATCCTCTGATAACACTTCGTAAAATGATGATGGACAGAGCAGACAACACCACAACTATCTAGAGTAAAATGTCAGATGCACTTTCATCATGTTCTTTAGATAGTGGTAAAGAAAACTATTCAAAGGAGAAACGTGTGAGGGTCGTCAGATTCCATCTCTGAATGTTCACCATCAATGTGAAATCTGTCCAGCCGCTCGTGCTCCCGGGCTTCAGTGTCCCATGGGCCGCTCTTCGTACGTGCTGTACCTCTTGATGTGGATTCGACGGACACGCTCGCGAAGCTCCGCTCCCCCGGGCCCCTCCTCTTCCTCACTGTGAGATCCGCAGCTGGTGTAGCTCCGCCGCGTGGCCTCCAGCAAAGAGTTGTCGGGAAGAGGCATTGTCTCGTAAAGCAAGGTGTTCAGGGTCTCCTCGTAGATTCGCGCTTCAGGGAACTCCACCTAAGGTAGGAAGTGAAAAATGTATTTAATATACACACATGCCTGCAGGCCAAGCAAACTACATGGTGACCCAGAAACATTGTGGTGCTAGTAGACATAAATGACCAGAAAAAGTCACATCCACATTTTCTCATGACTCCATTGCCAAGATAAACAAAGGAGACATTTTTAAGGAACTTTTACACTAGGCATCAAGATCAAGGGCATACAATGTATCTCTGGGTCCAGCCAAAATAAGGAATATTCAAACATGCTGTTCTTTATTAGTGTGAATGCTGTGCAATAGCATTCCACTATAGTTCTTCAAATCTTTATATCTTCTTCTTCTTATTATTTCAACCAATATTTTGCCGTCGGATAACTTCAGCTACTGAAACCATTCAAATATCAAACTATTCAGCCTTTTCAGCACATGATGGGAAACTTTTAACTTTTTCAAAATGTTCAGCTTGCTATACTCTTTTTTAACATGTAACTCAATGGGAGGAACCTTTCAATCCTTTTTTACCTACACCATGCGCCAAATGCTTCTCCTTCCACATACAGTTGCAAGAAAAAGTATGTGAACCCTTTGGATTCTCCACACATAGCGTTGTGTGTTCCTTCCAAACAACTCAACTTTGGTTTCATCTGTCCACAGAATATTTTGCCAGTAGTGCTGTGGAACATCCAGGTGCTCTTTTGCAAACTTCAAACGTGTAGCAATGTTTTTTCTGGACAGCAGTGGCTTCCTCCGTGGTGTCCTCCCATGAACTCCATTCTTGTTCAGTGTTTTACGTATCGTAGATTCGTCAACAGAGATGTTAGCATGTGCCAGAGATTTCACCTCACTGAGCATTCTGCGCTGTGCTCTTGCAGTCATCTTTACAGGACGGCCACTCCTAGGGAGAGTAGCAACAGTGCTGAACTTTCTTCATTTATAGACAACTTGTCTTACCGTGGACTGATGAGCATCAAGGCTTTTAGAGATACTTTTGTAACCCTTTCCAGCTTTATGCAAGTCAACAATTCTTAATCGTAGGTCTTCTGAGAGCTCTTTTGTGCGAGGCATGGTTCACATCTGGCAATGCTTCTTAAGAATAGCAAATTCAAAACTGGTGTGTATTTTTTATAGGGCAGGGCAGCTTTAACCAACACCTCCAATCTCGTCTCATTGATTGGACTCCAGGTTGGCTGACTCCTGACTCCAATTAGCTCTTGAAGAAGTCTTTAGCCTAGGGGTTCACATACTTTTTCCACCCTGCACTGTGAATGTATACATGGTGTGTTCAATAAAAACATGAAAACATATCATTGTTTGTGTGGTATTAGTTTAAGCAGACTGTAATAATAATAATAATCCTTATATTTATTATAGCGCTTTATCAAAGACTCTCAAAGCACTTTACAAATACACATTACACATACAGATCATACATGTAATGGTCATCTACTGTGGACAATACCCACAGGAGCAAATTCGGGTGAAGTGTCTTGCCCAAGGACACAACGGCCTGACGCAGTGGGGCGGGAGTGGGTTTCGAACTGGAGTTCCCCAACGCCCCCTTGATCTGATGATCAAACGCACAGACCACTGCGCCACCCGTCCACTGCGTTTGTCTATTGTTGTGACTTAGATGAAGATCAGAACACATTTTATGACCAACTTATGCAGAAATCCAGGTAATTCCAAAGGGTTCACATACTTTTTCTTGCAACTGTACTTTCAGCTAGAGTGCTTTGATCTCAAAACAGAGTGGAGGACAGCTTGAAATTCGTCTTTTTTAAACTGCCATAATTCCCAAACCCTACACTCCTTGGACATCATTTTTTGTGAAAAACGTAGGAAAACCTCTTCTACGTTGAAAAATAAAAAAATTAGAGAATGCCTCCTGAGGGCATGAAGTGACAAAAACTTTCAAAATGTCTCCATTAAAGACCTGGTTTTAAGTTGCTAAACCTGATATTGTTGTAGTTTCTGAAAACTGGTTAAAACCGTCTGTCACTGACACTGTTATTCACATTGATGGATATAATGTATTCAGAACGGATCGTAAGGGCAGAGCTGGTGGTGTTGCAATATACACTGCTGAGAAACTACAGGGCTCTGTCCTTCATTCGATTGATTCGAAACTGCTATTGAACAGTAAGAAAACCAAAGAAATGCTCCCAAGTCAGCGTCCTCTTGCCTCTCTATTGACACCCTTGATGGCGTCTCTGTTGAGTTTGTCGATACATACAAATATTTGGGTTGGACAGAAATCTAAACTTTAAACACCACATTGAAGTTCTAACTAAGAAATTGAAATTCACTCTTGGCTTCCTTTAAGCCCATGTCACACTGTCCCGAAATTTACACCCGATCGACACACAAATATTGAATTGTGAATTTCGCACGAAGATGGCCCCGAACCACACACGAAGGCAACATTTACATTACATTTAAGACTTACAACTGCAACGAAAGTAACACAAACATGTTAAAGTACTATGATACTGTACTGATATGTTCAGACTTTGTTCTTTACTTTATATGTAGAATATATTAAGTTTTCTCCTTAATGTTGTTTCCATAGCAACAACAACTTCCTGTCAACTCGCCTTCAAAATAATATATTATATCCTTTTTAGTTTCACAGAACACAAATTGGGTTATTTACATAATATGTTTACATGATTTTGTTGTGCAATAAAACAACCCGATGGACACACGATAAAGGAAATGTTCAAATTCGGCTCTGATCGTAGCAACATCGGGCCATTCGTGAGGGCATTTTAAGCCATCGTATGACCGCCGGTGGAATTTCTCAGGCTCCGGCAGCAACTTTGTGAGCGGTGCCAAAATCTTTGGCATGCCAAAAAATTGCCGAAGGACCTTGAGAAGGTTCATTTTCGTGTTGAATTCGTGTGTCCATTTTGCCCTTCGTAAGGCCATCGTGAGGGCATCTTGTTATCATCGGTGCCATCGGGCATTCGCCCCGATCAGAGTGAGGGCGAATGCACCGATGATAACTAGAGCCGGGACTCGATTAAAAAAATTAATCTAATTAATTAGAGGCTTTGTAATTAATTAATCGAAATTAATCGCATTTTTTTATCAAATATACATATTTGACCTGAGAACAGTGAGAAGCAATTTTCACATGGATTTTACTCCAAGTGGTCTACAGTGGAGTGCAATCCAGTGAGCCAGGGAGTTGGTTATTTTCTCAGATGTGGACTTACTTATCCTGGCCCTGAAACCAGTCATCTGGTTGAGTGTGGGTTGGGTCAGGGTGTGGTTCCTTGCACTCGGAGTCGGGCTAACGTCCACGCTAGCTGCTACATGCTTTGCATTTAGGTGATACTTTAGGCTTGATGTGCTGCGGTGATATGCAAATTCTTTTTTGCATAATTTGCACACAACCGTGCTCTTATCGACGCTTCCATCCGTCCATTTTTTTAAACAAAATGTCCCATCCACGGGGCCGACCAAAGCGGTCTCATCAGCTTGTTCATTCATGTTTGACTATTGTTCACCGTGGTTTGTTGTTGTTTGAAGTCCCATGCTGAAGTCATGAACGTTAGTTGGTGCTCCAGTATAATCGGTACGCCTGAAACTCATCCAGTGAGAAACGTTCCGCTGTGCAAAAATAAGTGCGATTAAAATGCGTTAATTGTTTTAACGCGTTAATTTTTGTGTAATTAATTAATCTTAATTAACGCGTTAAAGTCCCGGCCCTAATGATAACATTACATTACATTTAGCTGACGCTTTTATCCAAAGCGACTTACAATAAGTACATTCGACCAGGAAGACACAACCTTGAAGAAAACAGAATCATATAAGTACATCAGGTTTCATAGAGCCAAGCATTTCAAGTGCTACTCAACTGGCTTTAGATAAGCCAGTCCTTTATTAGTATATAAGTGCTCTGTTAGCAGTTCTTTGTTAGTAATTCTATCGCTCAAGATGGAGTCGAAAGAGATGAGTTTTCAGTCTGCGCCGGAAGATGTGCAGGCTTTCTGCTGTCCTGATGTCAATGGGGAGCTCATTCCACCATTTTGGAGCCAGGATAGCAAACTCACGTGTTTTTGCTGATGGGAACTTGGGTCCCCCTCGCAGCGAGGGTGCAGCGAGTCGTTTGGCTGATGCAGAGCGTAGTGCACGCGCTGGGGTGTACAGTTTAACCATGTCCTGGATGTAGGAAGGGCCAGATCCATTCGCAGCATGGTACGCAAGTACCAGTGTCTTGAAGTGAATTCTAGCAGTTACCGGAAGCCAATGAAGGGAGCGGAGTAGAATGGGAAAATTTAGGAAGGTTGAAGACCAGACGAGCCGCTGCATTCTGGATGAGCTGCAGAGGTCGGATGGCATATGCAGGTAGACCAGCCAGGAGGGAGTTGCAGTAGTCTAGGCGTGAGATGACGAGAGCCTGGACCAGAACCTGCGTGGCTTTCTGGGTCAGCTGGGGACGTATCTTCCTGATGTTGTAAAGCGTGTATCTGCAGCAGCGGGTTGTAGCAGCGATGTTTGCAGTGAAGGACAGTTTGTTATCTAGGATCACACCCAGATTCCTTGCAGTCTGGGTCGGGGAAACAACAGAGGTGCCGATGTTGATAGTCAGGTCAAGAGTGGGACAATCTTTTCCCGGAAGGGAAAGTAGTTCAGTCTTGTCAAGGTTGAGCTTGAGGTGATGAGCAGACATCCACTGAGAGATGTCAGCTAGACAAGCAGAGATGCGTGCGACGACCTGGGTCTCTGAGCGGGGAAGGACAGAATTAATTGGGTGTCGTCAGCGTAGCAGTGGTATGAAAAACCATGCGGGCTAATGACTGATCCGAGCGAGTTTGTGTACAGGGAGAAGAGGAGGGGACCAAGAACAGAGCCCTGAAGGACCCCTGTAGTTAATTGACAAGGGTCGGACTCGGACCCTCTCCAAGTTACCCTGTAGGTACGGTCTTTGAGGTATGAGGTGAGGAGGGAAAGTACAGAGCCTGAAACTCCAAGTTCTTGGAGAGTGCGAAGGAGGATCTGATGGTTCACCGTGTCGAATGCAGCAGACAGGTCCAAAAGGATGATGACAGAGGAGAGGGATGCTGCTTTGGCAGTGTGCAGTTCCTCAGTGACAGCAATGAGAGCAGTTTCTGTGGAGTGACCTGCCTTGAAACCAGACTGGTGCGGATCCAGAAGGTTGTTCTGATGGAGATAACAGGAGAGTTGTCTAAAGACAGCGCGTTCAAGTGTTTTAGACAGGAACGGGAGGAGAGAGACAGGCCTGTAGTTTATAACATCAGACGGGTTGAGAGTGGGTTTCTTTAGGAGAGGGTTTACTCTTGCTTGATAACACGAAGATGACACGATTTGACAAGATGCCCTCACGAGTGCCTTACGAAGTTGCCGCTCACGAAGTTGCTGCCGGAGCCTGAGAAACTCCACCGGCGGTCATACGATGGCTTAGATGCCCTCACGAATGGCCCGATGTTGCTACGATCACAGCCGAATTTGAACATTTCCTTTATCGTGTGTCCATCGGGTGTCAATTTCGGGACAGTGTGACAGGGGCTTTACAGACTTAAATGTTGCTTTTCAATTTCATCCCGTAAAAGGTTGGTCTCTGGCTTATTCCTGTCCCAGCTGGACTACGGTGATACAATTTATAGATTTGCCTGTCCCACTGTTTTGGCCAAACTTGACCCACTCTACCATGCTGCACTGCGTTATATATCAAATGCACCCTATAGGAATCATTGCAAACTGTATAGCCTAACTGGATGGTCCTCACTTAGTATGTGTAGGATGCAGCATTGGTTTTTATTAATGTATAAAGCCATTGTAGGTAAGCTTCCACTGTAGTGTACATATGTGCCAGATTTGCTCCAGTTTGTGACTCTTGCAATCTCAGATCCAGTGCCTGGATACAGTTCCAGGTTCCTGCTGTGCGGACTGAGGCTGGAAAAAGGAGTCTTTTTCATTATGGTCCTTGGTCTTGGAATGACCTTCAATCACGCCTTAAACTGACGGCACTTGTCCCTTAGTTTTAAATTGAAGTTGTCTGAGGTCCTTACCACTAGCTGCTCTTGCAGTAATAAGTAGTGTACCTTTCTTACTGTCCCAAATGTGCACAATGTAGTGAATGCTTTTCGTTTTGTTTTAACTTTTTTTTGTTTACTTAGTTGTTTACTCTGTATTTTATGTGTCTGTGTTATGTGTAAAAATGTGTAACGTTGCTGCCTTCTTGGCCAGGTCAGCATTGTAAATGAGATGTTATCTCAATGCTTTTTATCTGGTTAAATAAAGGTTAAATTAAAAAAATTAAGGTCCATTGTAAATCAAGTCTGATCTGTCCTCAGAGCAGCAGCTGCACACCTTTAGTAAATCTGCCAAAAATGCCACATTATGGACCCAAAAGTACACAAAAAGCAGATTCCGACGCTCCTCATGGTCCTGACATCCTCCATGCGTTGACATTTTACGAAAGCAGCTACCGTTTTTAAACTATAGTTAGAAATGTGAGAGGTTTATTTCTCATTCAGAACAATGGAAAGGCTCTCCTTTCACAGCACATTTCCATGGAAACCTTTGATCTCTGGGCTCACATACACAGATGTTTGATAACGTCGTCACTGTGGTAACCTTTGATCTCTGGGCTTACACACACACACAGGTGTTTGTAAACATTCATTCACTACTACTTACATTTAATATCTAACTCCTTCAGCCTACTTTCAGCTGCAGAAACCATTAAACTATTAAGTTATTCAACTATTTCAGGACAGTGAGGCTATACCTATGTGTATACCTTTTTTAAACATTTTCTTTTAAATATTAAGCTTCTTCACTATGTGTCCTACTCTTCCAGTTTAACATTTCACTTTCAAGTTTTCAACAAAGTCATTGCAATGCATTTGAGCTGTAACAATTCAGCAACACACTTACTTGGTTTTTGGAGCTAAAAGCAGCTACAGAGACCATTCAACTAATAACATATTCAGCTTTTTCAGCTAAATTCAGCAACAAATGTACACAGTTTACAGCATTCGCACGCATTTTCAGCAGGAAATGCATTTTCTAGTTGTATATGTTGCTCTCTTCTAATTTACTTCAAAGAGGCCCTACTATGTTTTTCAGAGTTTTCTTTTGCCTGGATTGTGTAATATCGTTTTTTCTGGTTAAAATTCCAAAATGCACTCTCCCCCCCTGCCTGAAACGCCTCCATTTTACTCATTTGTTTACTTCAGTAACATAGTGACATTACTATGCAACACTAGGGTGACCATATTTTGATTTCCAAAAAAGAGGACATGCTGCCTCCAGCCTCGAGATACTTAATGATACTCAACGTTTATTCAAAGATGCCTTATTGTTTTAAAGTATGCCTCCTCTGTATGGATATAAAATTATTATTTATATTATTTTACTGTATATAACACAATAATATCTCTCTATAACCAAAGACACACCAAACCAAGGTTACTCAACAATTAACATGCTTTATTATGCCTAGAACTATCTGACAAATCTCAAATGCACAAGAATAACTTAAACATCAACCTGTAACAAAATAATAGCTCTCTTTTCAAGTCTTACTGGACAAAAATAAATAACAAAATATATGAAATAGTAGAAAATAGAAAATCCAGCTTTAACAAATAATCTCTTTGTATCTTGTCAATGTAAACAATAAAACAGTAACCTCACAAAGATACTAATCTAATTATTTTAAAAGTGCACTATGCCGTTTTGGATTTCACATTTGCATAATTGCCATTAGTGAACATAACATAACATAACATTTGATTACCTAAATCAAACCAAACACATTTTGAGGCACCATGAACCAAATATAAGCCTACTTTAAATGTTTGTAAACACAATTCCAGGCCCTGTCATTGTAAACAACCACAGTGAAATGACAACTTTTCACATATTTCTAGCTTCTAGGGTCCCAATTTAAAATTAAAAGTTTAAAGTTTCTCTCCCACAGCTACATAGCTTTCTCTCTCTGCATAGCTGCATACTTCAATCTTCTTCATCCTGCTTTTCTTCTTCATCCTCCTTGTCTGCCCATCGATATTTAGCTGTGGAGCTGATCTTTCCCAGCAGTTTTCGGTTGCTCAACAAATAAGGATGAAAGTCTTTGCAAGACATGTCTTTCAAATTGTATTGCACAAATAGAATCCCCTTCAGTGACTCAACAGACAGCTGGTTCCTCTCCTTGGTCCACTGGCTGTGCATCAGTGAGAAAACCCTCTCAACATTTGCAT
This sequence comes from Pseudochaenichthys georgianus, assembly GCF_902827115.2. NCBI lineage: Eukaryota > Metazoa > Chordata > Actinopteri > Perciformes > Channichthyidae > Pseudochaenichthys > Pseudochaenichthys georgianus. The sequence continues at coordinate 9,310,898 of NC_047515.1, forward strand.
TGTGAGAGGAAAGTGCAAAGACAAACTGTGCAAGCTTCAGTAGTTCTGAGTAACAGGCAATGCTTTTGGCCTTCTCAAAATATTTGGTCCACTTCTGGTGCACCTGCAGGCCACTGAACTCCTCATCACGGTTGCACCTTTCTGTGAATCTCTTCAGATTGGTGACCTGGTCAAAACACTTGACATCATCAATTACCACCCCCTTCTCTCCTAGGAACTTGAGGCAGGCCTCCACATCATTCCACTCTGGTGGCTCACCCAGATCCATCCACGTGAATGTGGAGAACTCTTCCATGGGAGTCATCCACTTCTCCAGATACTCCAGACATGTACTGTACAGGCCTTGCACATCAGCACAGAACTGGTCATATTCCTTACCAAGTCCATCACTACGCTTTTGTGCCAGTAGTCCCTTAACTTTAAGGGACATGAAGTTGTTGCTCTTGCGTTCAAGAAGAATGGTGTGGATGCTGTTCATTATTTTCTTTACCTCCATAATGGAGTTCTTCTCCTTTTCCATGTCTTGAATGTGCGTGTGGAACGCAGACATGAGTGAGTGCATGTGCCAGAGGTAGATCTCACTGAATTCGTTTTCAAAAAACTTCTTGATCACTATGGGTGGTTTTTGCTGAGACAGAAAGAATGCCTTTAAGGCTGGAAACATCTGTATCATCCTCTCAATGCCTGGGAACAATGACAGCCACCTTGTCTTGCTGTGAGAAAGCATCCTTCTGTATTCAATGTCAACAAAATCACAGTACTCCTTCAGGCTCTCAGTGCGCACAGTGTAAATGTAGAAGTACTGGTAGATTTTGAACATGATATTCTCGAGGTCAATATCTATTGTGTCTGCCCCGTGATGAACACAATTATTCAATATGTGTGCTGGGCAACCCACACCGATCAGAGTGTTCTTCTGCAGCAACCTCTTCAAATTTGCAAACACATTCTTTCCCCCTTCATCACGTCGGATTCCTCCAAAGTTTGTGTTGCAATTGTCGCCAGTAAATGCAATGCATTTTTCAGACAAATTGTTTTTTGCCAATGTTTCAATGAGATATTGTGCAATGGTTTCTGCTGTCTCATTTGGTGTGTCTTTAACCTCGATTTGCATGCCACCCCTCTTCCAGTCAAAGTACTGGATTATGATTGGGAATATTTTCACTGCTCCGTGGTTACTCCCGTCTGTAGAAACACCACAGTACTGGATTTCTTTGAGTGCTTCATGTGCGACATCAATGGAGTGGGGCGCTATAACACCATTGACAATGGCTTCGGTTTTAGTGCGCGCACTACTGATTTTTTTGGCAGTGTCAGAGTCTGGAAATGCTTTTTTTAGCAAGGCACTTGTGCAATCCATAGATCTGTAGCTGTTGTGATGTTTCAGTGTGAAATGCAAACGCACCCTCCGCTGCATTTACAGCATCCTCTGTTTTGCCTGGTCTAACAAAGAAGTCTGTCAACTTTGCCGACAAACTCTCACCTTGCACAGCTTTCCTATGTGTCCATGTGCGCTTTAAGATCGCCTGCACCTTTATTAGATACACACACATACGTGCAAGCTTTGCACACGGTGCACTCCGCCTCCCGTTTGTTCCGACCGGGTCGGTACATTTGGAATTTCTTCTGCAATTCATCTGTAAAAGTACATTTGCGCTTTGGCATTGTGAATGTGAGCTGCGGTCCGCTCTGTCCCCTTCCTCTGTTTGTGTGTCAGCGTAGTTGTAGAGCCGCCCACAAAGCTTCAGACTCAGGGATTACGTCACACACGCAACAGAGTACCGTAGTATTCTGTGCAATGCGCCAGTCAATTTAAGTACATGCAAACGGTCCGCGAAACCCGGACATTTTCATGAATTTATAAACCCCCCCCCCCGGACGACCCGGACAGGGCGTGAAAAGAGGACATGTCCGGGCAAAAGAGGACGTTTGGTCACCCTATGTAACCCTCACTATTCTATTATCTAGCACTCCAACACATTGTACGTGATAGGCTAAGAGGCGGGACATTTCCGACATCTATAAGCGGTTTACCAATCACAACTGCCTGTCCACAACCCCTGTCTGAAACCAGAGCCCAGTCTGCTCTGATTCGTTAGCTGGCCGGCTCTGTTGTGATTGGTCACCCGCTTAGAGATGTGTCAGAAATGCCTCGGCTCTAAGCAGATCACGTTTTTTTTGCTGAATGACCCTGTGTTGTGTTTCTTGGCAACCTGTTGAGCCTCCAGAGATGCAGGTAAATGGTTGGTATGAACATGGCCGCACTCATGCTCACCTTGGTCTGCTTCTTCTCCGTGGCGTAGACGATGGAGGTGCAGCACACCTCGGCCAGCTTGCGACTCTGACCGTAAAAGGACCAGCAGCAGATCTCGTCTCCAATCACGTCTTTGATGAAGAGGACGCGGCCGTTGAAGCTGAGCGACAGCCTGTCAAACAGCTCGATGTTCTTCAACAGGTTGTCGTCCGAGTTACTGTCGAGACAAATGAAAACTGATTTAGAGAATAAGTGCTTCATCATTTACTTGGTTCTGTGTCCTGTGGCTCATTACACTTTATTAGAAAGAAAGAATCTATGCTTCCCTCAAAATAAAGCCATTAATCTTGTTATGATGAGAGCAGCGGGACCTCTGGAGGAAAGATGTCTTACCTGGTGTAGGAGTACTTGTTATTGCTTCTGTTGTACACCAGCTTCACCACAGGCTAACAGAAAAGAAAGAAATCATTGTATAGCTTTAACATGGAAAACTACAAATGTTATTCAAGTAGGAGTCATTCATTTGGCAGTTGTACTATGAAAATATTAAGGATTTATGCGTATTTTACTTAAATCAAAAGGAACGTTAGAAAATGTTTTATTTATCTTTGAATAGCTGCTAAATGTGATAAAGAATATAGCGAAGGTTATTTCACCTTTTCATTTTTAAACCCAAGTGGGGGGGGGGGGTGCTAGTGAACTGTCAACGGGGGGCGGTGCCGGCCGTCAGCGAACCGAGCTGGCCGTCAACGGCCCTTGACGACCGGCCGTTCTGTGTATCTGGGGCCGTTTCTCAATCTCGAGGATACTGGCTTCCAAGCCAATATTTCAAGGATGCTACGTCATCAAGTGGCGCAGCAGGACTGTTCCAATGTCCAGCATACTTGGAATTCCACCGAGGCCGCGTCCTTGGTTTGGGGGAAATTTCGAGGCTGCACATGAGTAGACTTTGCGTCCTTAAAATCCCCACAATGCTTTGCGCACGGACCAATTTCAAAAACCCTTGCGGAGAATGGCTGAACCGACGCAGCACACATTTAAATCTAAGCATGTAGTGACGTAGAACATGTGTTGGTAAGTATGTTACTTTGTTATCACTAAAAATGTGTTCCGTGAAAGTAAAACAAATTCATAATTAGATAGACATCGTGAGATATTTATTTTCGGTACAGTTTATGTTGAAACCATTAGAGAGAGTGGCACACTTGTTAGCCTGTTCCATTCTTCTTCGTTTTCCGAAGCCGTGGAGTGGAAGCATACTTGCTTCGTTTCTGAAGGAAGTGACTTGGAAGTACGCGACTACCAAGCCAGCATCCTCGCAATTGAGAAACGGCCTGTGTATCTCCAGATTCTACAGATGGCCAGTCCGCCCCTGGTTACATCAGTTGTCCTATGAAAGGTGTTGGAAGTATTTTACAAAATGTTGTGCAGATAGCTCCTACTGCACAGCAAAGAGACACAAGAGCAGGAAACATGCAACGCATTAATGAGCTCATTGAAATACAGTATTTGTAATGACTTAATTCAGAAGTAAGGCACGGCACAATAGAAAACGTCACAGCAACATGATACGGAGTGACCTCCTCTGGTGGACTCCTCGTCATAAACCTCCTGCTTGTGTCTCCATGTGGGCTGAGGGTGCACCTGCAACCATCAGAAGACATGTTCCCCTAACTATGCATTTAGCCTTTCAGTTCAACATTACACTTTAAAGAAGTGCCCTAAAGTTCTCTTCTGTCACCAACATCCTGTCCTGTAGCCTACAGATTCTAACTTTATATGCAGAATCTGTTTATAGAAATGAAACTGATATTACTTACAATGATATTGCTTGTTTTAAGTAAGTATGTCAGCACTGTTCTTGTTCTCCTTAGTTTGAATCATTATGGTTTTCCGGAGTCAATGGCGAGTCAGGACTCAGAGAGACACGAGGAGAGTTGGAGCTTTGATGTCAAACAATGATGTTTATTACAAGTCAACGGCCGGAGAATTCACAAGTCACAGCAGCAAAAGGTTCTGACTGCACGGGTGGCTTGCCATGTCAATTCTGATCCGCCTCGCATCTTGGTAGACCTTTTAACTAGTTTACAGAGAGTCAAATCCACATATTGGGGATGGGCGTAAACATCTGCAGACACAGGAGATGTCTCTCACATCTGTGGAGCTTAGAAAGCCAGCGTTCTCACAGTCGTAAAACCCCCCCTGTGCCCACCAGGTCAGGCCATAAAACCTAGTATCAACATACGACTGCATTAACACATTCCTTACGGGAGATTAGAAGCAGGGATGGTCGTAAATGTCAACACACAGAATACGGTTAAATATCTTAGGAGTAAGGACAAATTATTCCCTTACAATTAGCAGTATATTGGCTCTTTATTAGTCATTATAAAACACTTATTAATGCCTTATTCTACATGACCATATTCTACAAGTAATAAGCCATTAGTTGAGAGTTTTTCCTCAATAACCCTCTAATTAGTGCTTATTTATTGCAAGTAAGGAAGTTGTTGTACATGAGTTTTGGTCTTAATATGCTCTGCTCAATATGGGCCTAATAAGGCAGTAGTACCACAAGAATAGTAATTCTCCCATAATAACACTTAACAAATATGATCTATTCGTAACAAGACATGAAACTATAAGTGTTACCTAAAATTAGGTATTTATATCCAAGAACATGTTCCCTACTTTGCAGTGAAGTCTTGTTCATAACCAATAAACTAGTAATTTGACTCCAATTGACCTGAACAGGTTCCCCATTCTAAAGTTGCCTCCTCTTCACACTTTGTAAATACATTATAGAACACAACTACTGAAATTAACCTCAACAGTACATGAACAAAGTAGGCACAAGTTGAAATATCAGTTTAATTAATGAACCACTAAAGAGAGGTTCAGACACATGTACCAAAACATGTCAAGTTTCTCCAAGGCTGAGAACACATATGCAGCCTGTACTTTTGAATAAAAACAAATAACAGAGTTGATGTATTTGTGATCATACTGTGTGACCTGCTTGTATGTACTTGCACAATATGTGTACTGTTCTCTCTATGTGTTGTACTGTCTCAGTGTGAACATAGATTAAACAGTCAGCCAAACTCTTTTGAGAGCCAGGGAATGAGCAGCCATGCTCCTTTAATGACTTATTTGCAGTCCACTGACATTCAAGTGAATGTGTGAAACTATAAAAAACAAGTTACAAGGCACTTAATGATCTCATACATGCAAGTGTAACATACACAGATTAACACATAGGACCGCTAAGTGTAAACAAGGTAAATATAGCTAATGCTAGCTGTGCAATAAGCATGTATACAGGCTAGTATGGCTAATGCTAGCATGTATGCTAACGCTAGCGCAAATGCTAACGCATTTTCTCATTGAGTTTAAACATCTCTGGAGAATCACAGAACGACTGGTGTTGTGCCAAATGATGCACCCCCGCCGTGAAATGCACCCCTTGTCACGGGAACCCACATTTGAAAATTAAACGTTTACACCTTAAACCGATGCTTAAAACGAAAAGTAAACGTCCAGGGTTTTATTAATGGTAATTTTCAGACTGTGGGTTGTTTAGTGGTAGCCCATATAGTCTTTATTCTTGTGGTTAAACTCTTCGCTCCGTATTTTGATCGTTGGGGTGTTGCAATATACGTTGGTCAGGGGGACATTATTTGTTGACGCACAGGTGGCCCGAGGGGACGACATGAGCCGAGGGACCAGGCATTAACAGGCAATACCGGCCCGTCTACACTACAGGCATCGAAAAATGCTTTCAACGCTTCGCCCATTCACTTAAATGGGGTAACGTAGTTGATTTTGAATCTTCGCCGAACTGCATTGTGGGGAGCGGAGCGTGGCTTTGCAAGCATCGCGAGCATCAAAAGTTGAGCGATGTTCAACTTTTGAGGCTCGATGCTTGGCATCAGCCAATCAAATCATGCGTATGAAAATCTGACAGTACAAGCGCTAGCCAATCAAACCGCGTGTATGCTGGGAGAGACTACGCAGGTAATTTCCTCATATTAAAAAAAATGGAGCGGTAGTGAATCACCCGGTGCTGTATGATCAGTCTCTGTTCACCTACCGGGATACAAACCGGAGGAGCGAGACATGGAGGGAGGTGGCAGAGACAGTGGATGAAACTGGTAGGTTTTCGCCTGTTTGGGGATTTTATATCCAGTTTACTTCGTTTTAATATTGCTATTGCTTTGTATGCCAGGGGCGGGCGGGAGATTCCAGATTGGTTGTTTGTCGTCTTGGGAGCGAGAAATCGCCAAGCCTCAGACACGCCCAGCTTCAAGATTTTTTGATGCCTGTAGTGTAGACGGGCCGTAAAGCTTAAAAAAAAGCTTGGAGCTCGGCGTGTCTGAAGCTCGACCAACAACCAATCACATGAATCTCCCGCCCCTGACACACAAGCAGCGGTTTGATTGGCTAGAGCTTGTACTGGCATATGATTTGATTGGCTGACGCTTCCACCGAAAGCTTCAGAAGCTTCAAAAGTTGAACATTGCTCAACTTTTGCAGCCTGACGGTACGTCCACACAGCAGCTTTTCAAAAATCTTGAAAATCTTGGAGCTGGGGGTGTCCGAAAGCTTGGGGATTTTTTGCGAGCAACGCGACCAACAACCAATCACATGAATCTCCCGTCCCCGACATACAAAGCAAAAAACCCCGGGGATTTTATGCGAGCAATATATATATATATATATATATATATATATATATATATATATATATATATAAACTCCCCAAACAGGCGAAAACCTACCAGTTTCACCCACTGTCTCTGCCACCTCCCTCCATGCCTGGTTCCTCCGGTTTGTATCCCGTTAATAGTTCTGGTCGTAAAGAACCGGGTGATTTGCTACCGTAATTTCTCGTTTGGAATATGAGGAAATGAACTGCGGTCTGGTTCTCCCTGCTTACACGCGGTTTGATTGGCTAGCGCTTCTACTGTCAGATTTGCATAAACGTGTTTGATTGGCTGACGCTTCCAGCTCAGCTTCAAAAGTTGAACATTGCTCAACTTTTAAATCCTGGAAATCCTGGAAATCTTCGCTTCCCCACAATGCAGTTCGGCGAAAAGCGAGGCAAAGTGAAGTCATCCCCATTCAAAGTCAATGGGCAGAGAAGCGTTGGAAGCGGTGGAAGATTCGTCTAAAGCTGCTGTGTGGACGTACCGTGAAACGCCAGGAAAGCTCCGCTCTGCTTCCCACAATGCAGTTCGGCGAAAAGTGACGTCACCCCATTCAAAGTGAATGGGCAGATGCGTTGGAAACCGTTTTTGAAGCTGTTGAAGCTGTAGTGTGGACGGGCCGTGTCAGTTTTGAAGTTAGCGCGGCTAGGATTGTCACTACCCGGGTTGCGTTCCAATAGTCCATTTAGCTTAGGAACCTTCCTAACCAAGTGAAATTACCCGGAAGTACGTCAGTGGCAGCCATGTTAAGTGCCGTTCCAATTCTCTAAATGAAAGGAAAGGAGGTTTCAAACTTCCTTTATAACCTCCCTTAGCATTAGCTTAGGAACCACTGGACCTCCCTTGACGAAAGGGGAGGAGAAAATGCTGCCCCACAATGCCTTGCAACAGCAGCATTTGCCTTCACACAACAGTCGGCCGTTCACGGAAACAACCGATTATGACCGAAATGATATCATGAAATTTACGGTGCTTATTAAGCATTTTAAAACGTAGGTGGTAAGTTGCCAAAGTGCTTTGTTCTGAACGTTCATCAGTATTATAATCAAAAAGAGAAATACGAACGTTAGTTTTCACTGAAATTATCAAATAAAGTTACTGAGCTGTGTGGAGTTTGTTCAACTTTTAAAAGATGTTTGAATTGTGATATACACAGTGATAGATATTAAGGACTAACGTTTATAATAAATACATTTGTATTTATTTTAAGATCTTTTCATAGTTCATACAATAATACGTATTGGGATCATTTGTATTCATGTGTACCGGAGGGAGAGGGTGACGAGCATAAGTTTCACTTTCCTTTTTTATTTCAATTCCAACTTTGGTCATGAAGAATATGTTTCTCTGTTGTCCACGTTCATAAAGCAAAGCAACAGCGTCAGAGCACGGTGCAGAGTCTCTAGATGAGTTTACAGTAGTCCCTCCTTATTATACATCCATGTTGTAGTCCGCTATAGAAAACTGTAGTTTCCATAGTTTCCCCACAGCAGCAGACGAACATTTATGACGTCCGCTGGTGCATCATAAACACGTTGGATAGTGAAAGTGCAGTTGGATTCTCTAAAGTACTGCAGTCTCTTCTCCTAAGTCCTTTTGAATTCTCCTATCCACTATCCCTTAACCCCGTGACGTTTCACTCAGAGGTCAAGGAATAGGAGATAGGGTTAGACGTTAGGAGCTGATTTTTGGATTATCGGAACGCAACCCCGATCTGCAGCTCTGCCCGATCTGCAGTGCGCCTAACGTCTAACCCTATTCCTTGTGCGAGATGGTCCGCCATATTGGACAACTCCGTACGGCAACCCAAGAAGGACACTTAACACAGTGGCTTTTGGCAAAGCTCAAAAAGAAAACGAGAGAGAGATGAGTTATTGTTATTACAACGTGACTTCACTATTATTTAACAACTCTTTTTATTGGGTTCTTTTATTTGGGGTTAAGTAAATTGTCAGAATAAGTGAGAAATGGATTTAACTTCTGTTAGACAGCTATGTGCCATACATTTTTGCATACATTCACAGTAAATATTTATTCAGTATGGTAGCTGTCTAACAGAAGTTAAATTCATTTCTCACTTATTCTGACAACTTAACCCTAAATAAAAGAACCCAATAAAAAGAGTTGTTAAAATAGTGAAGTCACGTTGTAATAACAATAACTCATCCCTCTCGAGTTTTCTTTTTGAGCTTTGCCAAAAGCCACTGTGTCAAGGGTCCTTCTTGGTTTGCCGTACGGAGTTGTCCAATATGGCGGACCATCTCGCACATGCGCACTGCAGATCGGGCAGAGCTGCAGATCAGGTAGTGACAAGGATGTTGCATTGTATCTTGTGGAATTTTACAAGTAAAGTATGTGAGAGTAAGATAGAGTGTGTCGTTATTATCAGTATAGCACACAACAGAAGTGGGGACTCGAGTCACATGACTTGACTCGAGTCGCATGTTTTTGAACTTGAGACTTGCTTGACTAACATTGATAAAAGACTTGACTTTGACTTGGTATTCATGACTTGAGACTTGACTTAAGCTTGAGACCGATGACTTGAAAGGACTTGACTTTTTAAAATTAAATATTTGCGTTTGTTTTTGTATTGAGATATTACATTTAGTTTTTTCTAAACGTGATTGGGTGATTATAGCGCCGTGCGCGCAAACCTGGCAACCCACTAGACGGCAGGAGTGTCAGTTAACATGGCAGCGGCTAGCGTTACTCCAAAAATAGTCAAGTTTGGATTCAAGGATTATGTTGTCGATGACGCGGCTAATAAGAAGAGAACAGCGGTATGCAGGGTCTGCAGCATAAAGATCAGTGACACGACCACCACAACATCCAACTTCATTCGTCACTACAAAAAACCCTACAGAGAAAGGTGCGTAAATGTGTTGTGTTAGCTAGAAAGCTAACGTTAAGTTTAAGCTACGTTAGACTTGGTTTCATATCGATTAAGCATTGCAAAGAGAAGACAACGGTAAATGAACACTAGAACCGCCAAGGGATTCATTTTGACTAACCCTGATACTGACGGGCTGTCAGGAGAGGGAGGGAGAGAGAGAGAGGAAAAGAGATGCCTCGTTTATCTCCCCTGTGTTATTATCAGAAGTTACTGTAAACTGTTGAATAATGTAGTTAATCTACTTTTAGTAGTTTGTTTAAATGTTTTAATTATGTTGTTTTTGTTTGTAGAAGTGCATCATTCCTTGATTTATTGTAAAAATGAATCTGAACTTTTTGAACTGTTATGATGATAAACTGAAGCGATTTCTAAATTAACCCAATTAAGTGAGTTTTAAATCGTCCTACTTAGTTTATAAGGAAATTATGAAGAGGAACAAATGAAATGATTTGAAAATGCTATCTATGGTGCTGATGCTGTTGGCGGTTCTAGTGTTAACAGAAATTTCAATTATATATGTGTAATGGCAAATGCCATATATGATTTTCTTACCTGGAATTCTGCCTTTTTGAACAGACTTTTTGATTGAGTCCTAGCTTTATTGTCTGCAGTTCTAGGGTTAATATGAATCTAATATGATTGTCATCGGTCTAAATTAGATTTCAAATGATTAACTGTGTATGTAATGAAGATCATAGTGTGGGTTCAATCCATTTTCATAACCACTGTCTTTTAACTGATTTAAATGCGGAAACTGGGTTTATTCATCAGAATTGTGTATGACTTGACTTGACTTGCTTGACTCTCACCACAGTGACTTGGGACTTGCTTGATACTTGTAGGTCAAGACTTGAGACTTGCTCATGACTTGCACATGTAGGACTTACTCCCACCTCTGGCACACAATACATATTGAAACATGGGGTGTCAAATCCTGGATTTTGCATTCATTCGTCACTTCTTTTTCAGTTATTCTTTTATTTAATATATTTTTTTATTTAATTGTGACTTCCTGTCTGTATACACGTGCTTTAAAATGTATTGTTTAATTTTACATATTTGTCATATAATAATCAAAATATATGTTTACAAATGTTACATAGTCTTTGTCAGCATATTATGTAAATATCTTACATAATAAAAGTTTCACATTCATAAAACTTGCTCCATGTATTGGTACTAGTCCTACTACTATACCCTCAAAAGTGCTTGAGGGTGGAATTAATAGAAACATATTTTTTCGGGGGGATGCTTTTTACGACAGGCCTGGTTGTCACGATATGTACCCCCTTGCTATCTTACATAATAAAAGGGTCACATACATATATGGTCATGTAGAATAAGGCATTAATAAGTGTTTTATACTGACTAATAAAGAGCCAATATGCTGCTAATATGCATGTTAATTAACAACTAGTTGATGGTGAATTTGTGTACCTTAAAGGGGACCTATCATGCAAAATGCACTTTTGTACGTCTTTTATACATGAATATGTGTCCCCGGTGTGTCAGGGAACTCACCAAGTGTCAGAAAACACAACCCTCTCTTTTTCTCCATACCCAAATCTCTAAAAACGGGGCTGCAAAGGATCTGATACAGATTTGAAATATCTCTGATGTCAGAAACAAGGAGCTCCGCCTATATGGGCAACTCTCCACCAATCAGGGGAATGAGAGGTTGCGTGGCATGGTAACAGCATGGTAACAGCATGGTAACAGGATGGTAACAGCATGGTAACATGACGCTCGTGCCTCACCCCCCTCCTTTGCAGGGGGGCGTGGTCAGCTGCAGCTCATTTGCCACAGAATCAGCCCTTGCAAAAACAGGGCTGGAATTAGCAAATAGAGCAAAATGAGGTATGGCTAAAATGCATGATCTGTTTGGTATTTTGAAAAAAATACTTCACAGACATGTTTTATATAGGTATGGCCCTACAATATATTATTCAAATATAGCATGATAGGTCCACTTTAATATATTACCACGTATTTTTGTTGGCTAACCAGAAAGTTGGACAGGGATTTTGGATTATAGCAGAAAATAAGATCAGTGGCAAACACATGTTTATGATACTTACACTTTTGTTCAGCAGGATAATCTCCACATATTAACACTACATTTATGATGACTGAGAATAAATGCCAACTTATTTCCAGGGTTTTAAGACTCATTCCTGCACCACTCTGTACCAGGTTCATAAAAAGAATCAAATTTGAGCACTATGTTTACCTTTGTAGAGGACTGGATGAGCCTCTCCTCTTCTTTACTGGAGGTGACCACAGGTATAACACACAGGGGCTGCTCTGTATTACCCTGTCAATCACAAACAATATACACAAGGAGTTAGTCTCATTTGGTAGTTACAGTGTCTTTGTTACTCATAGTCAGGGGTGCACATAACTTTTTTGCCCTGGTTCTCAAAGGAGCACCTGGAGATGTTGCTTGGTGCGCATCCTTAAAATGAAATAAACCGGACCTTTTGAAGGGTACTTTATGAACGGGGGGGGTGGTGCGCTGGTGATTATGCATCAGGGTTACTGTGCGGAGTGCATAAAGCAGACCCTTCAGGCGATAGCGAGGGGTAGAGCGAGGGGTCGCAGATGCCGTCGTGCTCGTGGTCGGATTAAACCAATTCAACCTAAATAGCTCGCGAATTATACTTTGCGGCCGTTAATATACCTACCTGGGCGGCCCGCCCAAGTAAAGTCTATGTGTGGGAAAACCCTGCTATCTTAGTTCTTATGCAACTCACAAATATCTCTCTCTCTCTTTTCTATCTCTCTTTTCTCTCTCTCTCAATGTTGGTGCAAATGATCCGGTGCTCTTTTTTGGCGGGGCGTGCGCATGCGCAGCTGCACACCAGTTATGTGCAGCCCTGCTCATAGTGTCCTTAGGCCAGGTACACATTTTGAAATGGGTCAGTGTCTCATTTAAATTAAACTGATTTAAACAATACTTTGTTAAGAACATAGGTAAATATTACTTACAAAACAAGCATTTATAAAGTATGTTGAAACAAGCCTAATACAATTCATATGGAACCCATTTTTTTTAGAGGTGGGTTGGTCTTTAGTGAATACTTTATATTTGATTTGGGTATTCAATGGATACAAATATTAGACTTTTTATGTTTTATTCGTCTGTGACCACGACGCTATCTGCGATCGATTAACTTGTGGACAATGATCTCTCGCTCTACGCCTCCTGTACCCAGTCCCGGACTGGCCATCGGGAGGACCGGGGGGTTTCCCGATGGCCTGGCCTGTTAAGTGGCCTGCCTCACACAGGGTGACTGGCTGTCTACGTGATGTGGCCTGCCGACATGGCCACTGTCATACAGATCATAAGTCAAAGCCCTTGATTGGTCTCTGTGTGTCATTCAAGCTCGTGATAACCTCAGCTCAGGTGAGATAAAGGACTGAGTGTTTAGATAGTTAACTTAGTCTAAGTTCTCAGTGGGTCCCAAACGGTTTGGTCACCATTTATGTAAACACATATTTCCATTTGAGAGGATAGTGATTAGTAAAATATGCATGAATAAAAAATAAAACGTTAACTATGTTAAAAAAGGTAAGATAAACTTTTAAAACTTGGTGAGAGCTAAAACTAGTCTTTGCTGCTGCCTCAAAGAGGAGCAGGGGGAGAGGAGGGAGACAGGTGAGGCTGATTCAGGATCACAGACACACTCACAACTATAAATGAACCAAAAATAAATAAATAAACAAGTTTCAGTGTTTTTTTCATATTGGAAATGGGATGTTATTGGTTATGGCCATGATTTTATGATTATTGAAATGTATTAGGGCTGCATGATATTGGAAAAAACTGACATTGCAAATTTTTCCCCCCTGCGATATGAAAACATACAGGAATTGAAGAAAATACCGTTTGTTTTTTTCGCAAACCATCCTTTCTTGAACTTTAATGCTATACAATTGGTATTTTTTTAACTATATTTAACCGGATGAAGGATTTTAGTCACGGACGTCTGGATCTTAAGTTATCAGAGCAACAAGCTGAGCTAGCTCGGTTAGCAGCGCCGAACTGCCTTGGAGAAACACATGAAACTACTTTATTCAGTGTTTTTACCTTAAATCACGGGGTCCATTTGCTTTGGAGATTTGATTGTGGCATGCTGTGCCTGCATGTCACTCACTCAAGTACCTCTGACATGAGAGCCGCGCAAGTTTTCCTTTTGTAGCAAGCAGCAAAATAATTGTAACATGACGTGTTTGAGTTAATTTGCCTACTTAATATCGCAAGTCCTAAAAAAAAATAAAAAAATCGTCACAACATGATATATCGTGCAGCCCTAAAATGTATACAGTTCTGTTTCATATAGGTGTTTCCATAGATCTAGTCTCTTTATTTGCCCCTCAAAATGCAGCAGATTGATGCATTTAACTCAAAAATTAAAAAGAAAATCTTAGCAGGGGAGCATGCCCCCGGACCCCGCTAGAAGATTTGAGGTCCACCCCCACTTAAAATCACATTGATAGGATCATAAATACATTTACAATTTTTTTTTAAATAGTAACCCATGTCCATATGTTTATTTGTGGGTAGTAGATTTAAACTATAGGGCTATCACTATGGGCCCTGCCTGTACCTGTTCGCTCTGCCATCGCATGAAGGGTCTGCTAACAAGTGACCAACAGAAAAGTTAATGTTAATGTTGTTGTTGTTGTACGTCACCTCAACGCGTTTGCACCAATAGGCCACCGTACTAGTAGCCTCCACTGGTGATGAATCACTAAAAGAGTTGTTACCAAGTGCAGTGTTGTTGTGTTGTTCATAAAGCAAAAGATGTGCATAAGGTACAATTTGTGCTACAAAAGAGTATTAGAAAGCACTGTCCTTTGCTGTGTGACAGAGTATGTAATGGACCTCTGGAGGCAAGGAGTGTGCTGTTAATTCACAAACTACAGGATGTGATGATGAATGAACGACAGCCGGTGAGTTTACAATGCAATGACATACAATCTGTCCCCCTGGAAACCAAAGGATGAGTAAATCTTGAAATCCCAGCGGGTCTTTCTGTGAACATCGTCAGTATGGTGAATTCACTGTTCTTCCAAGCAAGGTGAAGCAAACTGTTTTTCCATCAAAGCCTAGAGGCATATAATTGTTTTATTAAACATTAATTTTTGGTGGAAGATTGTTGACATCCTCCTGGCTCCATCTTTTCTAAAATACAGTATTCTAATTTGGATTGTTCATAAATTACAATTTTTATTTCATTATATTTTTTACTCTACACACACACGACAATAGATGCACATCTGTCCGTAAAGTGAGAGCGATCCCTCCTATGTAATTCCTCCGTGGTATTTCTCAATTTTGGAGTTTCTTTGAGAGTTTTGCTTGTCCACTGTTAGGGTCTAAGGACGTGTCTTATCAATACACATTGTAAAACCCCCTCAAACAAATGTGTAATGTCTTTTAGAGCTGTATAGAAGTGTCAGTGTGGTTGTGACTGACCTGCAGGGAGTTTTCACACAGCTCCATCAGGCCCTGGGCGAGGTAATACTTAGCCTCAGCCAGCAGCTCCTGGACAGCCTGACGGCCTTTGGGTAAGGAGACTGTGCCGTCACGCAGGAAGCACAGGATGCTGCCAAAGTGTTTCCCACTGCGGTCGATCAGGATCCAACCTGAACAGAAACAACAGACTGTGTTGAGAAATACATCTCTAAGCCAAGGTGCACAATAATGTGGCATAAACCAAAACATTTAGACTCAACATTACACCAAATACATTTTTTCATTCTTTTTTTGATGTTATTTTAGTCATTTCTTTCCTCTTGTATTCATAATGAGCAACCACTATGTGAAGTCATGAGTTTTGTAAACATACACTTGTAATCAGTCATGATATTATGAAGGGTAACTATTAAAGGTTGTCCTGAATTTTAATCGGCAATGTCTTGTTAATAACATCTTCCGACTAGACCCTGCTTAGCTTCCAATATTGAATGTGTTGGGGTAGTATGGCTAGTTAGAATGCACACAGGCTACTTAAAACACCATTAATCTCCTGTTATCTCCATCAGAACAACCTTCTGGATCCGCACCAGTCTGGTTTCAAGGCAGGTCACTCCACAGAAACTGCCCTCCTTGCTGTCACTGAGGAACTGCACACGGCTAAAGCAGCCTCCCTCTCCTCTGTCATCATCCTGTTGGACCTGTCTGCTGCATTCGACACGGTGAACCATCAGATCCTCCTTCGCACTCTCCAAGAACTTGGAGTTTCAGGCTCTGCACTTTCCCTCCTCACCTCATACCTCAAAGACCGCACCCACAGGGTTACTTGGAGAGGGTCGGAGTCCGACCCTTGTCAATTAACTACAGGGGTCCCTCAGGGCTCTGTTCTTGGTCCCTGTGAGAGAGGTTTTCTTTTCAGCAATGTTGATGGAAGGAATGGAGGCTGGAGTCCGCTTTATATCAAACACCTGAGTTTATTGAGAGCCACGGCCGGGAGCATTGGCAGGGTTCTCACACGACTTCATCATGTGATTCCCCAGCCAACACTGAAGATTACACAGAAACACAGCGCAAATCTACACAGATAATCAAGGAGGAGCCTCTATTTCGCGCGTCTTCTGATCGATAATCACAAAAACACATGGATTCAGAGACAAAGACAGTCTGTTAAAGTCCTCTGGCAGTTAGTCACAGTCCCCCAACAGGAAAGCGGAACCTTTAACCCTTTAAACCTTTAACCCCCTGCTCTAAGTTATAGCAGACCTATGTGAAACACAAAATGCTTTTTGGTACAAACACATAAACAAAAATATTTCCCTCACAGTCCCCTCCTCTTCTCCTTGTACACAAACTCGCTCGGATCTGTCATTAGCCCGCATGGTTTGTCATACCACTGCTACGCTAACGACACCCAATTAATCCTGTCCTTTCCCCGCTCAGAGACCCAGGTCGTCGCACGCATCTCTGCTTGTCTAGCTGACATCTCTCAGTGGATGTCTGCTCAGCACCTCAAGCTCAACCTTGACAAGACTGAACTGCTTTTCCTTCCGGGAAAAGCTTGTCCCACTCTTGACCTAACAATCAACATTGGCACCTCTGTTGTTTCCCCGACTCAGACTGCAAGGAATCTGGGTGTGACCCTAGATAACAACCTGTCCTTCACTGCAAACATAGCTGCTACAACCCGCTGCTGCAGATACACGCTTTACAACATCAGGAGGATACGTCCCCAGCTAACCCAGAAAGCGACGCAGGTTCTGGTCCAGGCTCTCGTCACCTCACGCCTAGACTACTGCAACTCCCTCCTGGCTGGTCTACCTGCATGTGCCATCCGACCTCTGCAGCTCATCCAGAATGCAGCGGCGCGTCTGGTCTTCAACCTCCCTAAATTCTCCCACACCACTCCGCTCCTCCGCTCCCTCCACTGGCTTCCGGTAACTGCTAGAATCCACTTCAAGACAATGGTATTTGCGTACCATGCTGCGAATGGATCTGGCCCTTCCTACATCCAGGACATGGTTAAACCGTACACCCCAGCACGTGCACTCCGCTCTGCATCAACCAAACGGCTCGCTGCACCCTCGCTGCGAAGGGGACCCAAGTTCCCATCAGCAAAAACACGTGGGTTTGCTATCCTGGCTCCAAAATGGTTGAATGAGCTCCCCATTGACATCAGGACAGCAGATAGCTTACACACCTTCTGGCGCAGACTGAAAACTCATCTCTTTTGACTCCACTTCGAGCAATAGAACTATTAACAAAGCACTTATATACTAATAAAGGACTGGCTTACCTAAAGCCAGTTGAGTAGCACTTGAAATGTTTAGCTCTATGAAGCCTGATGTACTTATATGATTCTGTTTTCTTCAAGTTTGTATTTTGTTGGTCGAACGCACTTATTGTAAGTCACTTTGGATAAAAGCGTCAGCTAAATTCAATGTAATGTAATTAATGGCTCTCAACACATCTCATCAGGGCTAAAATGACTATTGGCCAGTGCTCTACCACATTGTATGTGATAGTCTAAGAGGCGAACATCTTTAAGCGGTTGACCAATCACAACAGAGCCGACCAGCTAACCAATCAGGGCAGACTGGGCTCTGGTTTCAGACAGAGGGTGAAAAGAGGTACTGCAGCACAGGCAGTATGAGAAAAATAAAGAGCTTTTTGAACATTAAAGCATGGAGACATGTCACAGTGGAGACACAAAATGTCCTCTTTAACTTTTTTGTGTCTTTTACAAAATGGTTGCGTTCCTACGTACGTTTTCTTACCCTTCCTCTGACATATATCACTTTTTACAAGTTTGGGATACAAGTAATAGAACATTAAAATGGCGACACTCGTCTCTATGTGTTGTGGGGAAGATATAACAGCATAACATGTTTATGGACATGAGTAATATATTTTAATTAGTAACTTACCGTCTTTATCAGTGAACACTTCTTTCTTTCCACTGAACATGGCTTTCAGCATGGAGTCGAGCCTGGTCAGCACTTGCAGTGTGGTGTAAAACAGGGTCCCGCCAACATTGATCCGGACATACTTGTTGCCCAGGCCCACCGCTCCTCGGTAACTGCAGGTCTTGGTCTTGGGACACGCCAGAGGAGGGGCTGAGGAGGTGGAGTGGGACAGGGTGTGATGCTGGGGCTGGCAGCTGTCCCCGGACATGTCCCTTTGGAGGTAGATGACAACCCTGCAGACGGAGGTCCGAAGGTCCCCCGCCGTGGTGACAGCTACTGATGGGGCCGCCACAACCTCTCACTGCTCCAGATCATTCCTGGCAAAACACAGAGGCCTTATGTTGGTAAAGACTTGTAAAGCAGGACGGCAAGTGGCTGAATGCATGCATCACAATATGTAGTGAAAGCCACCGTCACACAATGGCCCAATTACAAAACCCCCCCCTACGCACTTGGAGTGAACTCCGTCTGTAGTCACACTCAACGAGGTGCTCTTCTTTCTGGTGCAGGGGGTACATTCAGCGGCATGCTTTGGGAGAAACTCTCCTCTTTCCGGTAGAAACAGGAACATTATGTAACTTTTCGTAAAACAACGGTTTCAAATCAGTATCTCTTGGATAAGAAATAAGAAATTATAACTAAATTAAATATGAATGAATCTTAAATGATGTTTCTTTTTTGCAAACCTCTGTGTATTTAAATCAGATGTTTATAAGCTGCTTGGTTTTGCAACAGTCCATGTTAATAAACAAAACTTTACAATCAAATGCACACATTTTCCATTTTCTAGACTAGACACAGGTATATGATCCTAAGTAATTAATACATATTAAATGTTTATCTTGTTTTGCGCAGTTTTCGAGTATGTTTACACAGAACTGGTTGTAAACAGCATGTTTCATGACAGAAACAAACAGCGTGGGGTCCTGTCAGATAGTGCAGGTGGTTGTCCAGGACCGATGCATACTCGCTGTTTGAGGGATTGATAACACACTCTCTCTCCCCACTTGATGGATTGGAATTGCACTTAATGTGGCAGACCCTCCATGCGAACACGTGTGGAAGTGTGTTAGAGTTTAGACCGACAATTTTTTGGAGCTGGAAGTGAACCGGATTCCGGAGCTAAGAGGTGGCGCCTCTGCGGTGTGAACAGGAAAAAAACGGTACTTTTCAGGCTCCAGCTCCGAGCCGGAGCTGAAAACGCGTTGGTGTGAAAGGGTGAATGGTCTAATGGTCAGTGGAGCGAGGCGAAACTCACGGAAGTGATTTCAAAACAAAAGCACCCATTTGATAATATGAGATAATATGAGCCCAGAAAACTAATGTTATTAAGGGCTGTAAATAATAAGCCTATGTCTAGAATGGACAACATTGTTAGGAGATTTAAACTATACAGCGATTCTGGACTGCGGTCAACTCAGCCGTCTCTCGCGTTTGTTTGTTCAAATCAGCTGCTCTTCATTTTTTTTTTTTACAAATATTTTTTAGCACAAGTTCTTAATAAAACTGATACTGTTGGACTCCGTACTAGTTTGAAATTGATACTGTTTAACTTTGTATTAGTAAGCCTACTACTAACAATACATTGAAGTATTTTTACCGTGTATTTTTGGAGAAATACTCTGTCAAAGTCCCCTCCTGAGAACAAAATCAAGCCACTTCTGCTAAGTTTGATGAGGGAATAATTTTTTGTCGCCATTAGTTCTTCGTGAGATTGATCCTGTTGAACTCAGAACTAGTGAAACTACACAAGTAGCCTACTATGAAGTACTTTCACTTTGTACTTTTTTAGTAATCCTCTGTCAATGTCCCCTCCTGAGAACAAGAATGCATGTTTTTCTGCTATTTTTAATAAGCATTAAAAAACCTTTCTTCCTGAGACTGATATTGTTGGACAGATCATTTTAAGAGGATGTGGTGGACATATTATATGCACTACTTCCAGTTAGTACTCCGACAGCAGCATGTTTACACCTTGGAAAGTCTTTAGAGACTGGCCTGGATAGCTGGTCACAAATATCCTTCAGCAAAGTGACACACACTGTCACTCTGGTTGGCCTCTTATGATGTGTGTTAAGGGAAATGTTTACATATGTCCTCAGTTATTATATGTATAGAGAGATGTCTATTCTGTACTGTAGATATGTAATATTATTATTGTACCACTGTGAGGCACTATAGTGTCACGTGCTACGTAAGGACGCAGGCTTGCGTCATGTAAATGAGGGTGTGTTCACCTGATGCACATGTCCAGATCTCTGTGTATTATTCTAAGTTTGCTCGGCTGAGTGAAAGGATGCACCTGAGAAGCAGAGGAAAATAAACCATGCCTGTTGGAGCTATATATCGCTTTATATTATTTAATAGTGTAACATTTATTTTCTTGCCGTTTATAATTATTATCATTTATGTATGTATTCTTAGTTAGTGTCATAAGTTAAAGTAGTTTCTATGCTTTTATTTTAAAGGCATGTTTTGGGCACTGGGTGATTAGAGCACCTGGTGTAATTGTATATATTGGAGACAGGTGGAGGTGGGAGCCAGAGCACTAGTAGGCAAATGGTTTTTAGCAGGGTGTTTCAAGCCACACAAGAGAAAGCCATAGGAAAGGATTAAGGAAGAGAGATATAGGAAACCTGTTCATTGTACTGTGTTAATGGAATAAAATGCACAAATGGAGGTTCTTGTCTGGACTTGGATGATCATTGCCCTGAGTAAGATCCGCTAACTAGTGCCTCAGCGGCTGTATTATTTTAAGTTAATTATCTGTTTTAGTTCTATGATTTTGGCCGCTATAATGCCCAAGGGCTAAACAGTTCATCGTCTCCACTATTTCTCTCCAAGTGCAACATATGAAGAAGCTGCCATCCTTAACCTCAACAATGTTGCTGTCTTTTAATATATAATTATTTCTCTGCCGCTAGTTCGTTCCTTGCAGATTCTTCAGTCTCATCAGCCTCATCTTTCCATCAGTCCCAGTCAACGCCTCAGCCTCCAGCACACTTCCAGTGTCTGACTCAATATGATATTGTCATGATGCTGTATACAAGGGTGATATCACCGTTCAAAGCAAACGAGTGCTTTTGTTTTTAAATCACTTCCGTGAGTTTCGCCCCGCCCCTCGCTCCACTGACCATTAGACCATTTAGTAAGGTAAAAAGCAAAAAGGCCTCTCGATACCTCATTCACACCAACGGTGTCTCAGACGCTTTTCCGTTGACTTGTTTAATAAAGAAAAACAAATGGACGGTAGATACACGGATTTATAATAAACAGCTTGGTTTTGGTCCCACTCAAAGTAAAGCTAGGTCAGTTAAACAGAATACTGTTGAGTGTAAAAGCGCTTTGTCCCACATAAAAACGTTAACGGTTTTATTATTTGGAGTTCAGCAGAGCTAGAAAATGAACATTATGTTTTATTATTAACTTTGTTAGCTGTTTAAAGTTATACAGCCTACTAGCTTGTGGTAAACTCCAAATGAACGCCAAATATCGTAAAAGTATCCACAGAATGAGAGCTGTCAAGGCTAGGTGAGCAAAAGCTAACGTAAACCTACCTTTAAAAATAGTGACCTTCGTGTAACTTGTCAAATGTATTGCTAGTTTAGTTGCAAACCATTAGTAAGCAGCCATAATTATTATTGTTGTTAATATATAGTTTAATCATTACAATTCACCTAGAAACTATATATTATTTATAAATAAAGAGAGGCAACATAAACTGCATAAAGTGGGCACCCTACCGCCGGCTTAAACCATAGACTGTGGCTTAAACCCATTAGCCGGTGAGGACTAATGCTACAATCTCTTTAGTGTAGTAATACAACGATTAACAGCAAGACGAAAGTCACTGTTAGCTCGGCTGTCTGTCTGTTTGGTCGTATTCAGACATGTTAAAGACTGAACTTTCTTTCAAATTAATGTAGTTGTTGTATTGTTTAACTTCAAAAAGGGCCTAACATCGTGTAACGCTGTTTATGTCAACGTTACGTACTTGAAAAAAGTACTTCTGGTCAATTCGTCTAGTCAATTCATACCACTTAACATGTCAATGCAACACAACAAACCATGTAAGTTACTTCCTACGTGGGTGTGTTTTGCTAATGTTAGCTAAGGTTGAATAGGGTGGGTACACTTCAATACGAAGGCAGGACAGCTAGACAAACTAGCCAATCGAAAAAGTAAAAAATCCGGGTTCGTTTTTGAAGTACACACACCGAATCCCTCAACAAGTAAAGCAATATTCAGCAAATGCCATACATTCTTGTCATGTTTATATTTTTCTTAATATGTCACATTTAATGCCAGATTTTCAATAGAGTGCGTGACGTTATCGTCCCCAGCTACATCCAGCAGTGAACAACACGTTAAGAGTTTACGAACTTTACTTACCGATCTCTCTCTACTGTCTTTACGTGTCCTGATAACCGCACAACGTATGGCTTATCAACCTGACCGTTATCCCCTTTTGATGGAAATCCACAACAGTATCAAGATGTTAGTTGTAAAAAGGTTCGAACTAAAGTTAAACACTCTGCTCCCCTTTATTCTTCTTCGAATGACTTTACGGCAGGCTTTACGTCGCCAAGCCTAAGGCTGCCCTCTACAGTCAGAAACCTGTGTTGCAAGCTGTGTGCTGCCAGTGCCTACAAATACTTCAAATTGTACAAAATTAGTACTAGTGGCACTTAATTCACACTGTAAATCATATGAAGTAAAAAGGGCAATAGATGTCTGAAAACAAAGAGGCTTACATGCTTCTGATAATTAATGCATGCATGAAATAAAATGCCAGGCAAAAAGGCTATCTATTATACATTTAGTAGTTTCGGTCCATTCTACAGTACACACTTAACATCTCTGCAGTTTAAATATTAGACTAAATCAGTTGTATACAGTCGTTGTATTACCTACATTACGGTAAGATCTAATTTCCGTCTTACTTTCAAAGTAAAAGCTCGTTGTCATTTTTATGTTAAAAAATATCACATATTTGTATTGTAAATGAACAATGTTCACCAGACATAGACTGTCTGATCACTGCCAACAATGCAACAATGTTAAGCAACCAACGACACGCATACACGCACGCATACACGCACGCACACACACACACACACGCACACACACACACACACACACACACACACACACACACACACACACACACACACCCTGGCAGCAGCAGCATTTGGTTTCCTTGGCAGCGGGACGAGGAGGAGCCAATGGTGAACTGCTATGCCACATCTCACAACACAGAGCCATCTACGGTCACGGTGATAACGGTTTAATAAGGTAAAACAACGAGTTTTCTGTCCCCAATAAGATACATGCGGTATAATATAACATCAGCTTTCTAGGGAACTCAATGGGGTTAGCGTGTGGGGTGTTCAGCCCGTATCCAATTAGCTTTTGTGAACAGGCTAGCGAAATGTAGCTAACTAGCTGAGATGATTTAACTTACATTAGGGTAGATAACGTTAAAGGCATAGGCAGGCATTGCCACTGGGAAGAAATACCTAACATTATATTAACCGTTCTATCTATTTTACACTCTGTCCACTCATCAGACTCTTTTTAATTGTGTGAAGTTAACGTTAAATATGTAAGTCAAACCAAACACATGATTCACGGTTAGCTAACAGAGGTTAACGTTCAATACCAACCAGATAACTTGCGATACATGCAAACTATAACTCAGTACCTATCAACTTAACTCTAATACTTAGCGTAAAGCTTCTGTGAATATGGTTACACGCAAACATACACTGCCAATAAGTGTATAAAGAGAGCTGCCTTGCCATATGGTGTTTTTTGTTTTGTTATTCAAATCTTAATATAAGAAAAAAGCATTTCAGCCGTGTACTCAATATACTAAATAATCAAATAATGATAATACAAAAATAAAATAGGCACAAATAAACTTCATAAATATCAACACATTAGAAATAAATATACATTATTCTAAATGATTGTATCATACAATTGGACAGGTTCATCACTTGTTTTAGTATTGAATAGTCTTAAAGTATTCTTTATAAAGAATTGGTGGTCACTTTTGTTATTTTTCATTTATGTAGGAAGAAGGATGTACCATATATGATTAAAAAGTTTACCATTTCATTCAATATAAAATGTTTATTGTTTTATTGCACTTCTACCATACATTTACAGAAAATAACATATTTCTATTATTTCCAGAAAGTAGGTGAATGTAAACAGTGCGTGAGCAATTCCACTGGCATGTTTATCACAAATAAGCGTTGTCTGACTGTGAGAAGTATAGCACATCCTCCCCAATGCACACACTGTATAATTAAGATCCACACGTATTACACCTATACACACACATCAATACCACCAAAACCGATGTATTAGTTTAAAGGTAAAATCTAGGTATTTTAAATAAGATTGTATGAGATACCTATTCATAGATAGATGAGCATTTAGAGAAACAGACAGCAACATAGATATTACCACGTTGTTATTGCTGGATAGAAAACCTCTTGTCAGCACTTTGTTATCAATCTCATTTGGTTTCATTGTAAAGGTAACGTCATCTAACAGACATTTTTTACTGTGCCTCCCTTCAAAAGTCTGGAATCCCCTCCAACAAAAGCTTGATAGTGTTTATTCCGATGGTTGAGAGGATTACTCTTTATTTTGAAATGGCCTTTCACGCTTTTAGTTGTAGAAAGTCCTCTTTAAATTGATATTAGTTTTGTATGAAGGGTACATGGATAACAAGACGCTAAGCAACCATTCAGTAAGAATAGAGGAAGCTGGAAGCTTTTCATTCACATGTGTGCAGATTAAAACAGCAGAACATTCCTGCCTAGATCATTTTGACCTGGATCAGGGAACAGCTGACAATCTACAATTTAAAACATCTTCATTCTAAACACTGTTAAGACAACATGGGGCCCAATACATGTGGCAAAGCCAATATTTAGAGCCAAGTTGCACTGTTGAGGTTTAACACTTATAGAGGGTCACATATTTTTGTAATAGATAGACAATTTTAAATCTAAGTAATATCCCCTGTCATACAACACTGTGAAGTTGGAGTTTGAATAATGTACGACAAAACTGTTTTACATGTGTAATTCATTTTGTTTCTGCAATAAATCGTTTTTGTATCTGTTTAGAAAGTTATTTTCTAAGGGAAAAAGGAAAATACCAACATAGCATGTCGTTCCAAACATTCGAAGAGCAAAAGAGAGAAAATAGGGCGTTTCACCTGCTGGCCTACAATTCATATTTAAACTGTCTCAGTTGTCACGTTCTTCTAACCTCATTCTTCATGTCTCCTTTGTGACAGGCCCTGTGGCCATGGCTAAAGACCCGTTAGCCGAGGCAGGCTTTTATTTTGACGAACTCAACAAGCTGCGGGTACTGGAGCCTGATGTCAGCCAGAAAACCTCCGAGCTCAAGGAAGAGTGTAAAGAGTTTGTGGACAGTAAGCACTGAATATTTTTGAAAGGTTGATTATGCTGTGTGTGCCTTTCCCTTCCAACATACACAGGTCCTACAGGATGTGTAAATATGTGTCCTCCTTTGCAGAAATCGGCCAGTTTCAGAAGATAGTAGGCGGTCTTATTGAGCTGGTGGATGAATTGGCAAAAGAAGCGGAGACAGAAAAGATGAAGGTAAGATTAGGGTTAGCTCATTTTGAAATTCCAGGAGGATGTTACACTCTCCTGAAACCCACCTCAGTTATCTCAGGTATTCTGTGCAGTATGTGCTTCTGATTGATTTTGAGATTATTAATTATCAGCCCATCTATTTCTCCTCTAGGCTATTGGAGCCAGAAACCTGCTGAAGTCAGTGGCAAAGCAAAGAGAAGCTCAACAGCAGCAGCTGCAGGCTCTCATAGCCGAGAAGAAGATGCAACTCGAGAGGTAACGTGTGTGTGTGTGTGTGTGTGTGTGTGTGTGTGTGTGTGTGTGTGTGTGTGTGTGTGTGTGTGTGTGTGTGTGTGTGTGTGTGTGTGTGTGTGTGTGTGTGTGTGTGTGTGTGTGTGTGTGTGTGTGTGTGTGTGTGTGTGTGTGTGTGTGTGTGTGTGTGTGTGTGTGTGTGTGTGTGTGTGTGTGTGCAGGATAGTTAATGGTTTCCCACTACATACAACATAGAGTGGTGCAGGAATAAGTCCTTAAACCCAAAGATGGAGGCATAGCAAGTGTTTCGGTCAATTCTTATTATTTGTTATTGTTTCTTGTTAGATGCCTGAAATAAGGCTGTGGTTAATACAAGCTTACGGCAATTTCAAGTTTTGTTTGATGAAATAAATAATAGTCTATAAACATCCCACTCATTCACTTTTGAAGCTTCTATTTGTCTTAAAAACAGCAGTTGCCAACAAGATGCTAAATTAAGACTACTAGGGGCGGCAGGAGCTCAGACTGTAAAAAAAGGTTTTGCTTGGGAACTGAAGGGTCGCCGGGTAAAGTCACGATGATCAAAACATTACAAAAATAAAGGAGAACATAGTTAAACATCTACAGTCATCACGCCAAACATTAGCCGCCTTTAGCTTAGCGGTGCGGATGTGAAGTCAGGCGATGGTTACTTAGTTTGTTTAAAGCCAAACGTTAGTTTTTTATTTCCATTTACTAATAAAAAAGTGTTGTTAATATATGAATACCCTGCTGAGTACATTATAGGCATCAGCAATACATTCATATTGAACATCTGTTAAGACATCTTGTGACTTTTTGAACTTCATAAAACTACCATTGGAAAAGAAACTCATTGGAAGAGTTTTACTGCATCAGGGTTTTTTAACATTAAACACGCAAAGAGATAAACTGATTTTTTTTTCATTACTCCGTTATTTGGTTACAGAGAGTTTTCTGTTGTGTTTCAGATATCGTATCGAGTACGAAGCTCTGTCCAA
Source organism: Pseudochaenichthys georgianus (assembly GCF_902827115.2). Lineage (NCBI taxonomy): Eukaryota > Metazoa > Chordata > Actinopteri > Perciformes > Channichthyidae > Pseudochaenichthys > Pseudochaenichthys georgianus. The sequence goes on from NC_047515.1 coordinate 9,338,098, forward strand.
AGTGGAGTCGGAGCAGAACGAGTTCATCGACCAGTTCATCCTGCAGAAGTGACCATGTGACTCCACGTTTCCACAGTGCCTGTCCGGTTATCTCTGGGTGATGGTGCCCACTTCAGAGAATAACTCTGCTGCAACTGTTTTTCTGAAGCAATCCCAAAGCTCCAACACCACTCTGAAACATCTCCTCCTCCCTGACATGCATGTGTGTGAAGCAGGTGTGATGATGTAAGCTTGAATATTTATTGGAGCGGTAAGTGTTCACACCAAATGTCTCGACATCTCAAACCAACATGAAAGAACACAGAGCTATTTATACAAAGAAAAAATATTTATACTGAAGGATTATTCTATATATCTAGATGAACACATTTTTTTATCAATTTAAATATGGCATGTGCATGCATCTGTAAATATGTTTAATTTCATATTGTGTTTTGTGATTTTCTTCTGGTACAGCCAGTCATGGGCACAGCACATGAGAAATACATCGTCCTCTTTTTCTAATTCTTCATTTCTATGTGTGTCTTTCATGTATTCAATTAGATGACGAAGGGTTATACTTGAATAAATACGGTATTATATTAGACAACAAAAAGTGTCATCATTTGTGCTGTCAACACGTACCTCTTAGGGTCTTGCTATTATGTTTTGTTTCAATAAAATTAGTTGATATCCTTTTTGTTGCACTGTTGGATTCTCTTTAATGAGACTTAGGTCAACGTTTTCAGAATTGAGAACAACTAAAAAAGCAGGTTGAAAGTAGAACAAATATGAAGTTAGAGTACCATCTTTTTTTTCACGTTCTGTGTAGAATGGTTCTGTTTGAGACGACATTACAAGAAAATGTGCTGCAACAGTTACTCTCAATGTACTGGCTGCAACTCCCTCCAGCGCGGTTGTATTGCTCAGTAATTATTTGTAATCTGCCAGTTTTCATTTATTCTTGTTTCTTCACTTAGTTACTGCATCTTAACCCTGTAAAGCCCAAATATAGAAAAACATTTGTTGACCTTTCAGATGTTATTGTAGGGAGCCTATGGAATAGAAATGAAAGAGTTTTCACATTTTTAGGGAAATGTTTTAATATTGCAACGTTGGGCTTAGGTGGGAGCAGAATTCCTGTATTTCTACTCACATTGTCTGAATACATATGTTGAACAACTACGGGTTGATTGCCCTATATCAGTATAGCATGAATAATAATCACAGTCATATTTTTGATGAATAGTCATTTATTAAACTGTGGAACGACCTGCCCTCGCTCATCAGACAGGCTCCCACACTGACTGCTTTTAAATCCCGTCTTAAAACCCACCTCTTCTCCTTGGCATTCAGAAACAAGTAGATTGTTGCTTTTATTTGCTTTCAGTGGTCTATTGTATTTATTATATGGCTGTTATTTATTTTTTAATTATTACGTTTATTCTGGTTTGTTTTGTGTTTGTATCTTGTATTTTAAATGTATTTATATTATGTTGTGTGAGCTTATCTCTCTGTACAGCACTTTGGTCTAAAGGTTTTTAAAGTGCTATATAAATAAAGTTGGTTGGATGGATGGATGGATATTAAATATGAATACAATGGTAGTCCCAAAAACAGTTCCTGTCGTCAGAAAAGCACAGACGGACGTCACACTTGTGTTTGTGTACCCTTTACTGCAGTGTCTGCAGCGTCCTCTCTTTGTCTTCGCTGGAAAATGTACCATTAGGTCCTTGCGTACATCCAGTGGAGGTTGTGATCTCTTGGATGGACTCCCATCACCTGAGGATGGTCTCTTCTTAGCATTCAAAGGGCTCCTTGATGTCACCGTCGGTGCTGGGATCCCCTTGCCTGAAGATGGTCGTCCTCTCTTGGGTGTTTTCAGAGGAGTTGTGTTCACCTGATTAGAACAGAATCAATCAAGATACATGTCAAAAATACATTAGGAAGTCAAAAATATTACAAACGGCAAAAAGCAGAAATGCATTCTTACCAGGATGAGAGAGGATGCTAGATCTGCCTGAAACTGTCTCCTGGTCAGGATCTCCTGCTTT